>NW_027476715.1:0-152317 GCF_051020955.1 Megalopta genalis | reverse complement strand
CTTGCGAAACACGTGATTTAGCTTCAAAATAATGCAAAACACATGATTTAGCTTCAAATTCATGCGACACACATGGTTCAGCTTCGAATTCATGCGAAACACTTGATTCAGCTTCAAATTCATGCAAAACACATGATTTAGCTTCAAATTAACGCGAAACACGTGATTTAACTTCAAATTCATGCAAAACACATGATTCAGCTTCAAATTCATGCGAAGCACATGATTCAGATTCGAATTCGTGCGAAACACATGATTTAGCTTCGAATTCATGCGAAACACATGATTCAGCATCGAATTCATGCGAAACACATGACTTAGATTCAAATTCATGCGAAAGACATGACTGAGCTTCAAATTCATGCGAAGCACATGATTCAGATTCGAATTCGTGCGAAACACATGATTTAGCTTCGAATTCATTCGAATCACAAGATTTAGCTTCGAATTAATGCGAAACACGTGATTTAGCATCAAATTAATACAAAACACGAGATTTAGCTTCAAAATAATGCAAACCATATGCTTCAGCTTCGAATTCATGCGAAACACATGATTTACCTTCGAATTCATTCGAAACACATGATTTAGCTTCGAATTCATTCGATACACGTGGTTTAGGTTCAAATTCTTGCAAGACACATGATTTAGCTTCAAATTCATGCGAAACACGTGATTTAGCTTCAAATTCATGCGAAGCACATGATTCAGATTCGAATTCGTGCGAAACACATGATTTAGCTACGAATTCATTCGACTCACTAGATTTAGCTTCGAATTCATTTGAATCACATGATTTAGTTTCTAATTCATGCGAAACACTTGACTCAGCTTCAAATTCATGCAGAACACATGATTTAGCTTCAAATTCATGCGAAAGACATGATTTAGCTTCAAATTAACGCGAAACACGTGATTTAGCTTCAAATTCATGCAAAACACATGATTCAGCTTCAAATTAATGCGAAACACGTGATTTAATTTCGAATCAATGCGAAACACGTGATTTAGCATCAAATTAATACAAAACGCGAGATTTAGCTTCAAAATAATGCAAACCATATGCCTCAGCTTCGAATTCATGCGAAACACATGATTTAGCTTCGAATTCTTTCGAAACACATGAATTTGCTTCAAATTATTGTGAGACACATGATTTAGCTTCATATTCATGCGAAACACATGATTCAGCTTCGAATTCATTCGAATCACATGATTTAGCTTCGAATTCATAGGAAACACATGAATTAGCTTCACATTCTTGCGAAACACGTGATTTAGCTTCAAAATAATGCTTAACACATGATTTAGCTTCAAATTCATGCGACACACATGGTTTAGCTTCGAATTCATGCGAAACACTTGATTAAGCTTCAAATTCATGAAAAACACATGATTTAGCTTCAAATTAACGCGAAACACGTGATTTAGCTTCAAATTCATGCAAAACACATGATTCAGCTTCAAATTCATGCGAAGCACATGATTCAGATTCGAATTCGTGCGAAACACATGATTTAGCTTCGAATTCATTCGAATCACATGATTTAGCTTCGAATTCATAGGAAACACATGAATTAGCTTCACATTCTTGCGAAACACGTGATTTAGCTTCAAAATAATGCTTAACACATGATTTAGCTTCAAATTCATGCGACACACATGGTTTAGCTTCGAATTCATGCGAAACACTTGATTAAGCTTCAAATTCATGCAAAACACATGATTTAGCTTCAAATTAACGCGAAACACGTGATTTAGCTTCAAATTCATGCAAAACACATGATTCAGCTTCAAATTCATGCGAAGCACATGATTCAGATTCGAATTCGTGCGAAACACATGATTCAGCTTCGAATTCATTCGAATCACATGATTTAGCTTCGAATTCATAGGAAACACATGAATTAGCTTCACATTCTTGCGAAACACGTGATTTAGCTTCAAAATAATGCTTAACACATGATTTAGCTTCAAATTCATGCGACACACATGGTTTAGCTTCGAATTCATGCGAAACACTTGATTAAGCTTCAAATTCATGCAAAACACATGATTTAGCTTCAAATTAACGCGAAACACGTGATTTAGCTTCGAATTCATGCTGAACACACGATTTAGCTTCGAATTCATTCGAAACACATGATTTAGCATCGAATTCATTCGAATCACATGACTTAGTTTCGAATTCATTCGAATCACATGATTTAGCTTCGAATTCATTCGAATCACATGATTTAGTTTCGAATTCATGCGAAACACTTGATTCAGCTTCAAATTCACGCAAAACACTTGATTTAGCTTCAAATTCATGCGAAACACATGATTCTGCTTCGAATTCATGCGAAACACGTGACTTAGCTTCGAATTCATTCAAATCACATGATTTAGCTTCGGATTCATAGGAAACACATGAATTAGCTTCACATTCTTGCGAAACACGTGATTTAGCTTCAAAATAATGCAAAACACATGATTTAGCTTCAAATTCATGCGACACACATGGTTCAGCTTCGAATTCATGCGAAACACTTGATTCAGCTTCAAATTCATGCAAAACACATAATTTAGCTTCAAATTAACGCGAAACACGTGATTTAGCTTCAAATTCATGCAAAACACATGATTCAGCTTCAAATTCATGCGAAGCACATGATTCAGATTCGAATTCGTGCGAAACACATGATTTAGCTTCGAATTCATGCGAAACACATGATTCAGCATCGAATTCATGCGAAACACATGACTTAGATTCAAATTCATACGAAAGACATGACTGAGCTTCAAATTCATGCGAAGCACATGATTCAGATTCGAATTCGTGCGAAACACATGATTTAGCTTCGAAATCATTCGATTCACAAGATTTAGCTTCGAATTAATGCGACACACATGGTTCAGCTTCGAATTCATGCGAAACACTTGATTCAGCTTCAAATTCATGCAAAACACATAATTTAGCTTCAAATTAACGCGAAACACGTGATTTAGCTTCAAATTCATGCAAAACACATGATTCAGCTTCAAATTCATGCGAAGCACATGATTCAGATTCGAATTCGTGCGAAACACATGATTTAGCTTCGAATTCATGCGAAACACATGATTCAGCATCGAATTCATGCGAAACACATGACTTAGATTCAAATTCATACGAAAGACATGACTGAGCTTCAAATTCATGCGAAGCACATGATTCAGATTCGAATTCGTGCGAAACACATGATTTAGCTACGAATTCATTCGACTCACAAGATTTAGCTTCGAATTCATTTGAATCACATGATTTAGTTTCTAATTCATGCGAAACACTTGACTCAGCTTCAAATTCATGCAGAACACATGATTTAGCTTCAAATTCATGCGAAAGACATGATTTAGCTTCAAATTAACGCGAAACACGTGATTTAGCTTCAAATTCATGCAAAACACATGATTCAGCTTCAAATTAATGCGAAACACGTGATTTAATTTCGAATCAATGCGAAACACGTGATTTAGCATCAAATTAATACAAAACGCGAGATTTAGCTTCAAAATAATGCAAACCATATGCTTCAGCTTCGAATTCATGCGAAACACATGATTTAGCTTCAAATTCTTTCGAAACACATGAATTTGCTTCAAATTATTGTGAGACACATGATTTAGCTTCATATTCATGCGAAACACATGATTCAGCTTCGAATTCATTCGAATCACATGATTTAGCTTCGAATTCATAGGAAACACATGAATTAGCTTCACATTCTTGCGAAACACGTGATTTAGCTTCAAAATAATGCAAAACACATGATTTAGCTTCAAATTCATGCGACACACATGGTTCACCTTCAAATTCATGCAGAACACATGATTTAGCTTCAAATTCACGCAAAACACTTGATTTAGCTTCAAATTCATGCGAAACACATGATTCTGCTTCGAATTCATGCGAAACACGTGACTTAGCTTCGAATTCATTCAAATCACATGATTTAGCTTCGGATTCATTCCAATCACCTCATTTAGCTTCGAATTCATTCGAAACACATGATTTAGCTTCGAATTCATGCGAAACACATGATTCAGCATCGAATTCATGCGAAACACATGATTTAGCTTCAAATTAACGCGAAACACGTGATTTAGCTTCAAATTCATGCAAAACACATGATTCAGCTTCAAATTAATGCGAAACACGTGATTTAATTTCGAATTAATGCGAAACACGTGATTTAGCATCAAATTAATACAAAACACGAGATTTAGCTTCAAAATAATGCAAACCATATGCTTCAGCTTCGAATTCATGCGAAACACATGATTTAGCTTCGAATTCATTCGAAACACATGAATTTGCTTCAAATTATTGTGAGACTCATGATTTAGCTTCATATTCATGCGAAACACATGATTCAGCTTCGAATTCATTCGAATCACATGATTTAGCTTCGAATTCATAGGAAACACATGAATTAGCTTCACATTCTTGCGAAACACGTGATTTAGCTTCAAAATAATGCAAAACACATGATTTAGCTTCAAATTCATGCGACACACATGGTTCAGCTTCGAATTCATGCGAAACACTTGATTCAGCTTCAAATTCATGCAAAACACATGATTTAGCTTCAAATTAACGCGAAACACGTGATTTAGCTTCAAATTCATGCAAAACACATGATTCAGCTTCAAATTCATGCGAAGCACATGATTCAGATTCGAATTCGTGCGAAACACATGATTTAGCTTCGAATTCATGCGAAACACATGATTCAGCATCGAATTCATGCGAAACACATGACTTAGATTCAAATTCATGCGAAAGACATGACTGAGCTTCAAATTCATGCGAAGCACATGATTCAGATTCGAATTCGTGCGAAACACATGATTTAGCTTCGAATTCATTCGAATCACAAGATTTAGCTTCGAATTAATGCGAAACACGTGATTTAGCATCAAATTAATACAAAACACGAGATTTAGCTTCAAAATAATGCAAACCATATGCTTCAGCTTCGAATTCATGCGAAACACATGATTTACCTTCGAATTCATTCGAAACACATGATTTAGCTTCGAATTCATTCGATACACGTGGTTTAGGGTCAAATTCTTGCAAGACACATGATTTAGCTTCAAATTCATGCGAAACACGTGATTTAGCTTCAAATTCATGCGAAGCACATGATTCAGATTCGAATTCGTGCGAAACACATGATTTAGCTACGAATTCATTCGACTCACAAGATTTAGCTTCGAATTCATTTGAATCACATGATTTAGTTTCTAATTCATGCGAAACACTTGACCCAGCTTCAAATTCATGCAGAACACATGATTTAGCTTCAAATTCATGCGAAAGACATGATTTAGCTTCAAATTAACGCGAAACACGTGATTTAGCTTCAAATTCATGCAAAACACATGATTCAGCTTCAAATTAATGCGAAACACGTGATTTAATTTCGAATCAATGCGAAACACGTGATTTAGCATCAAATTAATACAAAACGCGAGATTTAGCTTCAAAATAATGCAAACCATATGCTTCAGCTTCGAATTCATGCGAAACACATGATTTAGCTTCGAATTCTTTCGAAACACATGAATTTGCTACAAATTATTGTGAGACACATGATTTAGCTTCAAATTAACGCGAAACACGTGATTCAGCTTCAAATTCATGCGAAGCACATGATTCAGATTCGAATTCGTGCGAAACACATGATTTAGCTTCGAATTCATTCGAATCACATGATATAGCATCGATTTCATTCGAAACACATGAATTAGGTTCAAATTCTTGCGAAACACGTGATTTACATTGAAATTCATGCGAAACACGTGATTTAGCTTTAAATTCATGCGGAGCACATGATTCAGCTTCGAATTCGTGCGATACACATGATTTAGCTTCGACTTCATTCGAATCACAAGATTTAGCTTCGAATTCATGCGAAACACATGATTTACCTTCGAATTCATTCGAAACACATGATTTAGCTTCGAATTCATTCGATACACGTGGTTTAGGTTCAAATTCTTGCAAGACACATGATTTAGCTTCAAATTCATGCGAAACACGTGATTTAGCTTCAAATTCATGCGAAGTACATGATTCAGATTCGAATTCGTGCGAAACACATGATTTAGCTACGAATTCATTCGACTCACAAGATTTAGCTTCGTATTCATTCGAATCACATGATTTAGCTTCGAATTCATTCGAACCACTTCATTTAGCTTCGAATTCATTCGAAACACATGAATTAGCTTCATACTCTTGTGAGACACGAGATTTAGCTTCAAATTAACGCGAAACACGTGATTTAGCTTCGAATTCATGCTGAACACACGATTTAGCTTCGAATTCATTCGAAACACATGATTTAGCATCGAATTCATTCGAATCACATGACTTAGTTTCGAATTCATTCGAATCACATGATTTAGCTTCGAATTCATTCGAATCACATGATTTAGTTTCGAATTCATGCGAAACACTTGATTCAGCTTCAAATTCACGCAAAACACTTGATTTAGCTTCAAATTCATGCGAAACACATGATTCTGCTTCGAATTCATGCGAAACACGTGACTTAGCTTCGAATTCATTCAAATCACATGATTTAGCTTCGGATTCATTCGAATCACCTCATTTAGCTTCGAATTCATTCGAAACACATGATTTAGCTTCGAATTCATGCGAAACACATGATTCAGCATCGAATTCATGCGAAACACATGATTTAGCTTCAAATTAACGCGAAACACGTGATTTAGCTTCAAATTCATGCAAAACACATGATTCAGCTTCAAATTCATGCGAAGCACATGATTCAGATTCGAATTCGTGCGAAACACATGATTTAGCTTCGAATTCATTCGAATCACATGATTTAGCTTCGAATTCATGCGAAACACGTGACTTAGCTTCGAATTCATTCAAATCACATGATTTAGCTTCGAATTCATTCGAATCACCTGATTTAGCTTCGAATTCATTCGAAACACATGAATTAGCTTCATATTCATGTGAGACACATGATTTAGCTTCATATTCATGTGAGACACATGATTTAGCTTCAAATTAACGCGAAACACGTGATTTAGCTTCAAATTCATGCAAAACAAATGATTCAGCTTCAAATTCGCGCGAAACACATGATTTATCTTCGAATTCATTCGAAACACATGATTTAGCTTCGATTTCATGCGAAACACATGATTCAGCATCGAATTCATGCGAAACACATGACTTAGATTCAAATTCATGCGAAAGACATGACTGAGCTTCAAATTCATGCGAAGCACATGATTCAGCTTCGAATTCATGCGAAACACATGATTTACCTTCGAATTCATTCGAAACACATGATTTAGCTTCGAATTCATTCGATACACGTGGTTTAGGTTCAAATTCTTGCAAGACACATGATTTAGCTTCAAATTCATGCGAAACACGTGATTTAGCTTCAAATTCATGCGAAGTACTTGATTCAGATTCGAATTCGTGCGAAACACATGATTTAGCTACGAATTCATTCGACTCACAAGATTTAGCTTCGAATTCATTTGAATCACACGATTTAGTTTCTAATTCATGCGAAACACTTGACTCAGCTTCAAATTCATGCAGAACACATGATTTAGCTTCAAATCCATGCGAAGCACATGATTTAGCTTCAAATTAACGCGAAACACGTGATTTAGCTTCAAATTCATGCAAAACACATGATTCAGCTTCAAATTAATGCGAAACACGTGATTTAATTTCGAATTAATGCGAAACACGTGATTTAGCATCAAATTAATACAAAACACGAGATTTAGCTTCAAAATAATGCAAACCATATGCTTCAGCTTCGAATTCATGCGAAACACAAGGTTTTGGCTTCGAATTCATTCGAAACACATGAATTTGCTTCAAATTATTGTGAGACACATGATTTAGCTTCATATTCATGCGAAACACATGATTCAGCTTCGAATTCTTTCGAATCACATGATTTAGCTTCGAATTCATAGGAAACACATGAATTAGCTTCACATTCTTGCGAAACACGTGATTTAGCTTCAAAATAATGCAAAACACATGATTTAGCTTCAAATTCATGCGACACACATGGTTCAGCTTCGAATTCATGCGAAACACTTGATTCAGCTTCAAATTCATGCAAAACACATGATTTAGCTTCAAATTAACGCGAAACACGTGATTTAGCTTCAAATTCATGCAAAACACATGATTCAGCTTCAAATTCATGCGAAGCACATGATTCAGATTCGAATTCGTGCGAAACACATGATTTAGCTTCGAATTCATGCGAAACACATGATTCAGCATCGAATTCATGCGAAACACATGACTTAGATTCAAATTCATGCGAAAGACATGACTGAGCTTCAAATTCATGCGAAGCACATGATTCAGATTCGAATTCGTGCGAAACACATGATTTAGCTTCGAATTCATTCGAATCACAAGATTTAGCTTCGAATTAATGCGAAACACGTGATTTAGCATCAAATTAATACAAAACACGAGATTTAGCTTCAAAATAATGCAAACCATATGCTTCAGCTTCGAATTCATGCGAAACACATGATTTACCTTCGAATTCATTCGAAACACATGATTTAGCTTCGAATTCATTCGATACACGTGGTTTAGGTTCAAATTCTTGCAAGACACATGATTTAGCTTCAAATTCATGCGAAACACGTGATTTAGCTTCAAATTCATGCGAAGCACATGATTCAGATTCGAATTCGTGCGAAACACATGATTTAGCTACGAATTCATTCGACTCACAAGATTTAGCTTCGAATTCATTTGAATCACATGATTTAGTTTCTAATTCATGCGAAACACTTGACTCAGCTTCAAATTCATGCAGAACACATGATTTAGCTTCAAATTCATGCGAAACACATGATTTAGCTTCAAATTAACGCGAAACACGTGATTTAGCTTCAAATTCATGCAAAACACATGATTCAGCTTCAAATTAATGCGAAACACGTGATTTAATTTCGAATTAATGCGAAACACGTGATTTAGCATCAAATTAATACAAAACGCGAGATTTAGCTTCAAAATAATACAAACCATATGCTTCAGCTTCGAATTCATGCGAAACACATGATTTAGCTTCGAATTCATTCGAAACACATGAATTTGCTTCAAATTATTGTGAGACACATGATTTAGCTTCATATTCATGCGAAAAACATGATTCAGCTTCGAATTCATTCGAATCACATGATTTAGCTTCGAATTCATAGGAAACACATGAATTAGCTTCACATTCTTGCGAAACACGTGATTTAGCTTCAAAATAATGCAAAACACATGATTTAGCTTCAAATTCATGCGACACACATGGTTCAGCTTCGAATTCATGCGAAACACATGATTTAGCTTCGAATTCATTCGAAACACATGAATTAGCTTCATACTCTTGTGAGACACGAGATTTAGCTTCAAATTAACGCGAAACACGTGATTTAGCTTCGAATTCATGCTGAACACACGATTTATCTTCGAATTCATTCGAAACACATGATTTAGCATCGAATTCATTCGAATCACATGACTTAGTTTCGAATTCATTCGAATCACATGATTTAGCTTCGAATTCATTCGAATCACATGATTTAGTTTCGAATTCATGCGAAACACTTGATTCAGCTTCAAATTCACGCAAAACACTTGATTTAGCTTCAAATTCATGCGAAACACATGATTCTGCTTCGAATTCATGCGAAACACGTGACTTAGCTTCGAATTCATTCAAATCACATGATTTAGCTTCGGATTCATTCGAATCACCTCATTTAGCTTCGAATTCATTCGAAACACATGATTTAGCTTCGAATTCATGCGAAACACATGATTCAGCATCGAATTCATGCGAAACACATGATTTAGATTCAAATTAACGCGAAACACGTGATTTAGCTTCAAATTCATGCAAAACACATGATTCAGCTTCAAATTCATGCGAAGCACATGATTCAGATTCGAATTCGTGCGAAACACATGATTTAGCTTCGAATTCATTCGAATCACATGATTTAGCTTCGAATTCATGCGAAACACGTGACTTAGCTTCGAATTCATTCAAATCACATGATTTAGCTTCGAATTCATTCGAATCACCTGATTTAGCTTCGAATTCATTCGAAACACATGAATTAGCTTCATATTCATGTGAGACACATGATTTAGCTTCATATTCATGTGAGACACATGATTTAGCTTCAAATTAACGCGAAACACGTGATTTAGCTTCAAATTCATGCAAAACAAATGATTCAGCTTGAAATTCACGCGAAACACATGATTTATCTTCGAATTCATTCGAAACACATGATTTAGCTTCGAATTCATGCGAAACACATGATTCAGCATCGAATTCATGCGAAACACTTGACTTAGATTCAAATTCATGCGAAAGACATGACTGAGCTTCAAATTCATGCGAAGCACATGATTCAGATTCGAATTCGTGCGAAACACATGATTTAGCTTCGAATTCATTCGAATCACAAGATTTAGCTTCGAATTAATGCGAAACACGTGATTTAGCATCAAATTAATACAAAACACGAGATTTAGCTTCAAAATAATGCAAACCATATGCTTCAGCTTCGAATTCATGCGAAACACATGATTTACCTTCGAATTCATTCGAAACACATGATTTAGCTTCGAATTCATTCGATACACGTGGTTTAGGTTCAAATTCTTGCAAGACACATGATTTAGCTTCAAATTCATGCGAAACACGTGATTTAGCTTCAAATTCATGCGAAGTACATGATTCAGATTCGAATTCGTGCGAAACACATGATTTAGCTACGAATTCATTCGACTCACAAGATTTAGCTTCGAATTCATTTGAATCACATGATTTAGTTTCTAATTCATGCGAAACACTTGACTCAGCTTCAAATTCATGCAGAACACATGATTTAGCTTCAAATCCATGCGAAGCACATGATTTAGCTTCAAATTAACGCGAAACACGTGATTTAGCTTCAAATTCATGCAAAACACATGATTCAGCTTCAAATTAATGCGAAACACGTGATTTAATTTCGAATTAATGCGAAACACGTGATTTAGCATCAAATTATTACAAAACACGAGATTTAGCTTCAAAATAATGCAAACCATATGCTTCAGCTTCGAATTCATGCGAAACACATGATTTAGCTTCGAATTCATTCGAAACACACGAATTTGCTTCAAATTATTGTGAGACACATGATTTAGCTTCATATTCATGCGAAACACATGATTCAGCTTCGAATTCATTCGAATCACATGATTTAGCTTCGAATTCATAGGAAACACATGAATTAGCTTCACATTCTTGCGAAACACGTGATTTAGCTTCAAAATAATGCAAAACACATGATTTAGCTTCAAATTCATGCGACACACATGGTTCAGCTTCGAATTCATGCGAAACACTTGATTCAGCTTCAAATTCATGCAAAACACATGATTTAGCTTCAAATTAACGCGAAACACGTGATTTAGCTTCAAATTCATGCAAAACACATGATTCAGCTTCAAATTCATGCGAAGCACATGATTCAGATTCGAATTCGTGCGAAACACATGATTTAGCTTCGAATTCATGCGAAACACATGATTCAGCATCGAATTCATGCGAAACACATGACTTAGATTCAAATTCATGCGAAAGACATGACTGAGCTTCAAATTCATGCGAAGCACATGATTCAGATTCGAATTCGTGCGAAACACATGATTTAGCTTCGAATTCATTCGAATCACAAGATTTAGCTTCGAATTCATGCGAAACACATGATTTAGCTTCGAATTCATTCGAAACACATGAATTAGCTTCATACTCTTGTGAGACACGAGATTTAGCTTCAAATTAACGCGAAACACGTGATTTAGCTTCGAATTCATGCTGAACACACGATTTATCTTCGAATTCATTCGAAACACATGATTTAGCATCGAATTCATTCGAATCACATGACTTAGTTTCGAATTCATTCGAATCACATGATTTAGCTTCGAATTCATTCGAATCACATGATTTAGTTTCGAATTCATGCGAAACACTTGATTCAGCTTCAAATTCACGCAAAACACTTGATTTAGCTTCAAATTCATGCGAAACACATGATTCTGCTTCGAATTCATGCGAAACACGTGACTTAGCTTCGAATTCATTCAAATCACATGATTTAGCTTCGGATTCATTCGAATCACCTCATTTAGCTTCGAATTCATTCGAAACACATGATTTAGCTTCGAATTCATGCGAAACACATGATTCAGCATCGAATTCATGCGAAACACGTGACTTAGCTTCGAATTCATTCAAATCACATGATTTAGCTTCGAATTCATTCGAATCACCTGATTTAGCTTCGAATTCATTCGAAACACATGAATTAGCTTCATATTCATGTGAGACACATGATTTAGCTTCATATTCATGTGAGACACATGATTTAGCTTCAAATTAACGCGAAACACGTGATTTAGCTTCAAATTCATGCAAAACAAATGATTCAGCTTGAAATTCACGCGAAACACATGATTTATCTTCGAATTCATTCGAAACACATGATTTAGCTTCGAATTCATGCGAAACACATGATTCAGCATCGAATTCATGCGAAACACTTGACTTAGATTCAAATTCATGCGAAAGACATGACTGAGCTTCAAATTCATGCGAAGCACATGATTCAGATTCGAATTCGTGCGAAACACATGATTTAGCTTCGAATTCATTCGAATCACAAGATTTAGCTTCGAATTAATGCGAAACACGTGATTTAGCATCAAATTAATACAAAACACGAGATTTAGCTTCAAAATAATGCAAACCATATGCTTCAGCTTCGAATTCATGCGAAACACATGATTTACCTTCGAATTCATTCGAAACACATGATTTAGCTTCGAATTCATTCGATACACGTGGTTTAGGTTCAAATTCTTGCAAGACACATGATTTAGCTTCAAATTCATGCGAAACACGTGATTTAGCTTCAAATTCATGCGAAGTACATGATTCAGATTCGAATTCGTGCGAAACACATGATTTAGCTACGAATTCATTCGACTCACAAGATTTAGCTTCGAATTCATTTGAATCACATGATTTAGTTTCTAATTCATGCGAAACACTTGACTCAGCTTCAAATTCATGCAGAACACATGATTTAGCTTCAAATCCATGCGAAGCACATGATTTAGCTTCAAATTAACGCGAAACACGTGATTTAGCTTCAAATTCATGCAAAACACATGATTCAGCTTCAAATTAATGCGAAACACGTGATTTAATTTCGAATTAATGCGAAACACGTGATTTAGCATCAAATTATTACAAAACACGAGATTTAGCTTCAAAATAATGCAAACCATATGCTTCAGCTTCGAATTCATGCGAAACACATGATTTAGCTTCGAATTCATTCGAAACACATGAATTTGCTTCAAATTATTGTGAGACACATGATTTAGCTTCATATTCATGCGAAACACATGATTCAGCTTCGAATTCATTCGAATCACATGATTTAGCTTCGAATTCATAGGAAACACATGAATTAGCTTCACATTCTTGCGAAACACGTGATTTAGCTTCAAAATAATGCAAAACACATGATTTAGCTTCAAATTCATGCGACACACATGGTTCAGCTTCGAATTCATGCGAAACACTTGATTCAGCTTCAAATTCATGCAAAACACATGATTTAGCTTCAAATTAACGCGAAACACGTGATTTAGCTTCAAATTCATGCAAAACACATGATTCAGCTTCAAATTCATGCGAAGCACATGATTCAGATTCGAATTCGTGCGAAACACATGATTTAGCTTCGAATTCATGCGAAACACATGATTCAGCATCGAATTCATGCGAAACACATGACTTAGATTCAAATTCATGCGAAAGACATGACTGAGCTTCAAATTCATGCGAAGCACATGATTCAGATTCGAATTCGTGCGAAACACATGATTTAGCTTCGAATTCATTCGAATCACAAGATTTAGCTTCGAATTAATGCGAAACACGTGATTTAGCATCAAATTAATACAAAACACGAGATTTAGCTTCAAAATAATGCAAACCATATGCTTCAGCTTCGAATTCATGCGAAACACATGATTTACCTTCGAATTCATTCGAAACACATGATTTAGCTTCGAATTCATTCGATACACGTGGTTTAGGTTCAAATTCTTGCAAGACACATGATTTAGCTTCAAATTCATGCGAAACACGTGATTTAGCTTCAAATTCATGCGAAGCACATGATTCAGATTCGAATTCGTGCGAAACACATGATTTAGCTACGAATTCATTCGACTCACAAGATTTAGCTTCGAATTCATTTGAATCACATGATTTAGTTTCTAATTCATGCGAAACACTTGACTCAGCTTCAAATTCATGCAGAACACATGATTAAGCTTCAAATTCATGCGAAAAACATGATTTAGCTTCAAATTAACGCGAAACACGTGATTTAGCTTCAAATTCATGCAAAACACATGATTCAGCTTCAAATTAATGCGAAACACGTGATTTAATTTCGAATCAATGCGAAACACGTGATTTAGCATCAAATTAATACAAAACGCGAGATTTAGCTTCAAAATAATGCAAACCATATGCTTCAGCTTCGAATTCATGCGAAACACATGATTTAGCTTCGAATTCTTTCGAAACAAATGAATTTGCTTCAAATTATTGTGAGACACATGATTTAGCTTCATATTCATGCGAAACACATGATTCAGCTTCGAATTCATTCGAATCACATGATTTAGCTTCGAATTCATAGGAAACACATGAATTAGCTTCAAATTCATGCGAAACACGTGATTTAGCTTCAAATTCATGCGAAGCACATGATTCAGATTCGAATTCGTGCGAAACACATGATTTAGCTACGAATTCATTCGACTCACAAGATTTAGCTTCGAATTCATTTGAATCACATGATTTAGTTTCTAATTCATGCGAAACACTTGACTCAGCTTCAAATTCATGCAGAACACATGATTTAGCTTCAAATTCATGCGAAAGACATGATTTAGCTTCAAATTAACGCGAAACACGTGATTTAGCTTCAAATTCATGCAAAACACATGATTCAGCTTCAAATTAATGCGAAACACGTGATTTAATTTCGAATCAATGCGAAACACGTGATTTAGCATCAAATTAATACAAAACGCGAGATTTAGCTTCAAAATAATGCAAACCATATGCTTCAGCTTCGAATTCATGCGAAACACATGATTTAGCTTCGAATTCATTCGAAACACATGAATTTGCTTCAAATTATTGTGAGACACATGATTTAGCTTCATATTCATGCGAAACACATGATTCAGCTTCGAATTCATTCGAATCACATGATTTAGCTTCGAATTCATAGGAAACACATGAATTAGCTTCACATTCTTGCGAAACACGTGATTTAGCTTCAAAATAATGCAAAACACATGATTTAGCTTCAAATTCATGCGACACACATGGTTCAGCTTCGAATTCATGCGAAACACTTGATTCAGCTTCAAATTCATGCAAAACACATGATTTAGCTTCAAATTAACGCGAAACACGTGATTTAGCTTCAAATTCATGCAAAACACATGATTCAGCTTCAAATTCATGCGAAGCACATGATTCAGATTCGAATTCGTGCGAAACACATGATTTAGCTTCGAATTCATGCGAAACACATGATTCAGCATCGAATTCATGCGAAACACATGACTTAGATTCAAATTCATGCGAAAGACATGACTGAGCTTCAAATTCATGCGAAGCACATGATTCAGATTCGAATTCGTGCGAAACACATGATTTAGCTTCGAATTCATTCGAATCACAAGATTTAGCTTCGAATTAATGCGAAACACGTGATTTAGCATCAAATTAATACAAAACACGAGATTTAGCTTCAAAATAATGCAAACCATATGCTTCAGCTTCGAATTCATTCGAAACACATGAATTTGCTTCAAATTATTGTGAGACACATGATTTAGCTTCATATTCATGCGAAACACATGATTCAGCTTCGAATTCATAGGAAACACATGAATTAGCTTCAAATTCATGCGAAACACGTGATTTAGCTTCAAATTCATGCGAAGCACATGATTCAGATTCGAATTCGTGCGAAACACATGATTTAGCTACGAATTCATTCGACTCACAAGATTTAGCTTCGAATTCATTTGAATCACATGATTTAGTTTCTAATTCATGCGAAACACTTGACTCAGCTTCAAATTCATGCAGAACACATGATTAAGCTTCAAATTCATGCGAAAAACATGATTTAGCTTCAAATTAACGCGAAACACGTGATTTAGCTTCAAATTCATGCAAAACACATGATTCAGCTTCAAATTAATGCGAAACACGTGATTTAATTTCGAATCAATGCGAAACACGTGATTTAGCATCAAATTAATACAAAACGCGAGATTTAGCTTCAAAATAATGCAAACCATATGCTTCAGCTTCGAATTCATGCGAAACACATGATTTAGCTTCGAATTCTTTCGAAACAAATGAATTTGCTTCAAATTATTGTGAGACACATGATTTAGCTTCATATTCATGCGAAACACATGATTCAGCTTCGAATTCATTCGAATCACATGATTTAGCTTCGAATTCATAGGAAACACATGAATTAGCTTCAAATTCATGCGAAACACGTGATTTAGCTTCAAATTCATGCGAAGCACATGATTCAGATTCGAATTCGTGCGAAACACATGATTTAGCTACGAATTCATTCGACTCACAAGATTTAGCTTCGAATTCATTTGAATCACATGATTTAGTTTCTAATTCATGCGAAACACTTGACTCAGCTTCAAATTCATGCAGAACACATGATTTAGCTTCAAATTCATGCGAAAGACATGATTTAGCTTCAAATTAACGCGAAACACGTGATTTAGCTTCAAATTCATGCAAAACACATGATTCAGCTTCAAATTAATGCGAAACACGTGATTTAATTTCGAATCAATGCGAAACACGTGATTTAGCATCAAATTAATACAAAACGCGAGATTTAGCTTCAAAATAATGCAAACCATATGCTTCAGCTTCGAATTCATGCGAAACACATGATTTAGCTTCGAATTCATTCGAAACACATGAATTTGCTTCAAATTATTGTGAGACACATGATTTAGCTTCATATTCATGCGAAACACATGATTCAGCTTCGAATTCATTCGAATCACATGATTTAGCTTCGAATTCATAGGAAACACATGAATTAGCTTCACATTCTTGCGAAACACGTGATTTAGCTTCAAAATAATGCAAAACACATGATTTAGCTTCAAATTCATGCGACACACATGGTTCAGCTTCGAATTCATGCGAAACACTTGATTCAGCTTCAAATTCATGCAAAACACATGATTTAGCTTCAAATTAACGCGAAACACGTGATTTAGCTTCAAATTCATGCAAAACACATGATTCAGCTTCAAATTCATGCGAAGCACATGATTCAGATTCGAATTCGTGCGAAACACATGATTTAGCTTCGAATTCATGCGAAACACATGATTCAGCATCGAATTCATGCGAAACACATGACTTAGATTCAAATTCATGCGAAAGACGTGACTGAGCTTCAAATTCATGCGAAGCACATGATTCAGATTCGAATTCGTGCGAAACACATGATTTAGCTTCGAATTCATTCGAATCACAAGATTTAGCTTCGAATTAATGCGAAACACGTGATTTAGCATCAAATTAATACAAAACACGAGATTTAGCTTCAAAATAATGCAAACCATATGCTTCAGCTTCGAATTCATTCGAAACACATGAATTTGCTTCAAATTATTGTGAGACACATGATTTAGCTTCATATTCATGCGAAACACATGATTCAGCTTCGAATTCATAGGAAACACATGAATTAGCTTCAAATTCATGCGAAACACGTGATTTAGCTTCAAATTCATGCGAAGCACATGATTCAGATTCGAATTCGTGCGAAACACATGATTTAGCTACGAATTCATTCGACTCACAAGATTTAGCTTCGAATTCATTTGAATCACATGATTTAGTTTCTAATTCATGCGAAACACTTGACTCAGCTTCAAATTCATGCAGAACACATGATTAAGCTTCAAATTCATGCGAAAAACATGATTTAGCTTCAAATTAACGCGAAACACGTGATTTAGCTTCAAATTCATGCAAAACACATGATTCAGCTTCAAATTAATGCGAAACACGTGATTTAATTTCGAATCAATGCGAAACACGTGATTTAGCATCAAATTAATACAAAACGCGAGATTTAGCTTCAAAATAATGCAAACCATATGCTTCAGCTTCGAATTCATGCGAAACACATGATTTAGCTTCGAATTCTTTCGAAACAAATGAATTTGCTTCAAATTATTGTGAGACACATGATTTAGCTTCATATTCATGCGAAACACATGATTCAGCTTCGAATTCATTCGAATCACATGATTTAACTTCGAATTCATAGGAAACACATGAATTAGCTTCAAATTCATGCGAAACACGTGATTTAGCTTCAAATTCATGCGAAGCACATGATTCAGATTCGAATTCGTGCGAAACACATGATTTAGCTACGAATTCATTCGACTCACAAGATTTAGCTTCGAATTCATTTGAATCACATGATTTAGTTTCTAATTCATGCGAAACACTTGACTCAGCTTCAAATTCATGCAGAACACATGATTTAGCTTCAAATTCATGCGAAAGACATGATTTAGCTTCAAATTAACGCGAAACACGTGATTTAGCTTCAAATTCATGCAAAACACATGATTCAGCTTCAAATTAATGCGAAACACGTGATTTAATTTCGAATCAATGCGAAACACGTGATTTAGCATCAAATTAATACAAAACGCGAGATTTAGCTTCAAAATAATGCAAACCATATGCTTCAGCTTCGAATTCATGCGAAACACATGATTTAGCTTCGAATTCATTCGAAACACATGAATTTGCTTCAAATTATTGTGAGACACATGATTTAGATTCATATTCATGCGAAACACATGATTCAGCTTCGAATTCATTCGAATCACATGATTTAGCTTCGAATTCATAGGAAACACATGAATTAGCTTCACATTCTTGCGAAACACGTGATTTAGCTTCAAAATAATGCAAAACACATGATTTAGCTTCAAATTCATGCGATACACATGGTTCAGCTTCGAATTCATGCGAAACACTTGATTCAGCTTCAAATTCATGCAAAACACATGATTTAGCTTCAAATTAACGCGAAACACGTGATTTAGCTTCAAATTCATGCAAAACACATGATTCAGCTTCAAATTCATGCGAAGCACATGATTCAGATTCGAATTCGTGCGAAACACATGATTTAGCTTCGAATTCATGCGAAACACATGATTCAGCATCGAATTCATGCGAAACACATGACTTAGATTCAAATTCATGCGAAAGACATGACTGAGCTTCAAATTCATGCGAAGCACATGATTCAGATTCGAATTCGTGCGAAACACATGATTTAGCTTCGAATTCATTCGAATCACAAGATTTAGCTTCGAATTAATGCGAAACACGTGATTTAGCATCAAATTAATACAAAACACGAGATTTAGCTTCAAAATAATGCAAACCATATGCTTCAGCTTCGAATTCATTCGAAACACATGAATTTGCTTCAAATTATTGTGAGACACATGATTTAGCTTCATATTCATGCGAAACACATGATTCAGCTTCGAATTCATAGGAAACACATGAATTAGCTTCAAATTCATGCGAAACACGTGATTTAGCTTCAAATTCATGCGAAGCACATGATTCAGATTCGAATTCGTGCGAAACACATGATTTAGCTACGAATTCATTCGACTCACAAGATTTAGCTTCGAATTCATTTGAATCACATGATTTAGTTTCTAATTCATGCGAAACACTTGACTCAGCTTCAAATTCATGCAGAACACATGATTTAGCTTCAAATTCATGCGAAAGACATGATTTAGCTTCAAATTAACGCGAAACACGTGATTTAGCTTCAAATTCATGCAAAACACATGATTCAGCTTCAAATTAATGCGAAACACGTGATTTAATTTCGAATCAATGCGAAACACGTGATTTAGCATCAAATTAATACAAAACGCGAGATTTAGCTTCAAAATAATGCAAACCATATGCTTCAGCTTCGAATTCATGCGAAACACATGATTTAGCTTCGAATTCTTTCGAAACACATGAATTTGCTTCAAATTATTGTGAGACACATGATTTAGCTTCATATTCATGCGAAACACATGATTCAGCTTCGAATTCATTCGAATCACATGATTTAGCTTAGAATTCATAGGAAACACATGAATTAGCTTCACATTCTTGCGAAACACGTGATTTAGCTTCAAAATAATGCAAAACACATGATTTAGCTTCAAATTCATGCGACACACATGGTTCAGCTTCGAATTCATGCGAAACACTTGATTAAGCTTCAAATTCATGCAAAACACATGATTTAGCTTCAAATTAACGCGAAACACGTGATTTAGCTTCAAAATCATGCAAAACACATGATTCAGCTTCAAATTCATGCGAAGCACATGATTCAGATTCGAATTCGTGCGAAACACATGATTTAGCTTCGAATTCATTCGAATCACATGATATAGCATCGATTTCATTCGAAACACATGAATTAGGTTCAAATTCTTGCGAAACACATGATATACATTGAAATTCATGCGAAACACGTGATTTAGCTTTAAATTCATGCGGAGCACATGATTCAGCTTCGAATTCGTGCGATACACATGATTTAGCTTCGACTTCATTCGAATCACAAGATATAGCTTCGAATTAATGCGAAACACGTGATTTAGCATCAAATTAATACAAAACACGAGATTTAGCTTCAAAATAATGCAAACCATATGCTTCAGCTTCGAATTCATGCGAAACACATGATTTACCTTCGAATTCATTCGAAACACATGATTTAGCTTCGAATTCATTCGATACACGTGGTTTAGGTTCAAATTCTTGCAAGACACATGATTTAGCTTCAAATTCATGCGAAACACGTGATTTAGCTTCAAATTCATGCGAAGTACATGATTCAGATTCGAATTCGTGCGAAACACATGATTTAGCTACGAATTCATTCGACTCACAAGATTTAGCTTCGAATTCATTTGAATCACATGATTTAGTTTCTAATTCATGCGAAACACTTGACTCAGCTTCAAATTCATGCAGAACACATGATTTAGCTTCAAATCCATGCGAAGCACATGATTTAGCTTCAAATTAACGCGAAACACGTGATTTAGCTTCAAATTCATGCAAAATACATGATTCAGCTTCAAATTAATGCGAAACACGTGATTTAATTTCGAATTAATGCGAAACACGTGATTTAGCATCAAATTAATACAAAACACGAGATTTAGCTTCAAAATAATGCAAACCATATGCTTCAGCTTCGAATTCATGCGAAACACATGACTTAGCTTCGAATTCATTCGAAACACATGAATTTGCTTCAAATTATTGTGAGACACATGATTTAGCTTCATATTCATGCGAAACACATGATTCAGCTTCGAATTCATTCGAATCACATGATTTAGCTTCGAATTCATAGGAAACACATGAATTAGCTTCACATTCTTGCGAAACACGTGATTTAGCTTCAAAATAATGCTAAAAACATAATTTAGCTTCAAATCAATGCGAAGTAGAAGGCTTAGCTGCAAATCCATGCGAAGCGAATTATTGAGATTCAAATACTTGCTAATACAAGTGATATAGCTTCACATGCAGGCGAAACAAACGAGTTAGCTTCAAATCCATTCGAATTACATGATGTAGCTTCAAATTAATGCGAAGTAGAAGGCTTAGTTTCAAATCCACGCGAAACACATGGCTTAGCTTCAAATACTTGTGATATACATGATTTAGCTTCAAATGCAGGAGAAACAAACGAGTTAGCTTCAAATCCAAGCGGAACATATGATTTAGCTTCAAATTCATGCAAAGTAGAAGACTTAGCTACAAATCAATGCGAATCAAATGGTTTAGCTTCAAATACTTGCGATATTCGTGATTTAGCTTCAACTGCATGCGAAACAAAAGAGTTACCTTCAAATCAATGTCGATCACGTGATTTAGCTTCAAATCAATGCGAAGTAGAATGCTTATCTTCGAAACCATGCGAAACACATGGTTCAGCTTCAAATACTTGTGATAAACATGATTTAGCTTCAAATGCAGGAGAAACAAACGAGTTAGCTTCAAATCCCAGCGAAACATATGATTTAGCTTCAAATCAATGCGAAGTAGAAGGCTTAGCTTCAAATCCATGCGAAACGAATGGTTTAGTTTCAAATAATTTTGATATTAATTATTTAGCTTTAAATTCATGCGAAACACATCGTTTAGATTCATATTCATGCGAAGCACATGGTTTTTAATTAATATTCATGCGAAACAAATTGTTCAGCTTCAAATACTTGTGATAGACATGATTGAGCTTCAAGTGCATGTGAAACAAACGTGTTAACTACAAATCCAAGCGAAACTCATGATTTAGCTTCAAATCAATGCGAAGTGGAAGGGTTAGCATCAAATCCAAGTGAATCACATGATTTAGATTCAAATCAATGCGAAGTGGAAGGCTTCGCTTCAAATTCATGCGCAACGAATGATTGACCGTCAAATACTTGCGAATATAAGTGATATAGCTTCAAATGTAGGCGAAACAATCGAGTTAGCTTCAAATCAATGCGAAGTAGGAGGCTTATCTTCAAATCCATGCGAATCATATGAATTAGCTTCTAATACTTGTAATATACATTATTTAGCTTCAACTGCATGCGAAACAAACGAGTTAGCTACAAATTCAAGCGCGACACATGGTTTAGCTTCAAATTCATGCAAAGTAGAAGGCTCAGCTTCAAATCCATGCGAAAAGTATGACTGAGCTTCATATACTTGCGATTATACGTGATATAACTTCGAATGCAGGCGAAACAATCGAGTTAGCGTCAAATCCATACGAAACACAAGATTTAGCTTCAAATCATTGCGACGTAGAAGGCTTAGTTTCAAATCCAAGCGAAACACATGGCTTAGCTTCAAATACTTGTGATATACATGATTTAGCTTCAAATGCAGGAGAAACAAACGAGTTAGCTTCAAATCCAAGCGAAACATATGATTTAGCTTCAAATTAATGCAAAACACATGGTTTAGCTTCATAGCTTCATATTCTCGCTAAACAGATGGTTTAGATTCAGATACTTGTGATAAACATGATTTAGCTTCAACTGCTTGCGAAACAAACGAGTTAGCTTCAAACCCAAGCGAAACACATGATTTAGCTTCAAATCAATGCGAAGTAGAAGGGTTAGCATCAAATCCAAGTGAATCACATGATTTAGATTCAAATCAATGCGAAGTAGAAGGCTTAGCTTCAAATTCATGCGAAACGAAAGATTGACCGTCAAATACTTGCGAATATAAGTGATTTAGTTTCAAATGCAGGCGAAACCAACGAGTTAGCTTTAAATACATGCGAAACACACGATTTAGCTTAAAATCAATACGAACTAGAAGGCTTATCTTCGAAACCATGCGAAACAGATGGTTTAGCTTCAAATACTTGTGATATACATGATTTAGCTTCAACTGCATCCGAAACAACCGAATTAGCTTCAAATCCAAGCGAAACACATGATTTAGCTTCAAATCAATGTGAAGTAGGAGGCTTAGATTCAAATACATGTGAAACAAATGGTTTAGCTTCAAATACTTGTGATGTACATGTTTTAGATTCAACTGCATGCGAAACAAACGAGTTAGCTTCAAATTCAAGCGAAACACATGATTTATCTTCAAATCAATGCGAAGTAGAAGGCTTATCTTCGAAACCATGTGAAACAGATGTTTTAGCTTCAAGTACTTGTGATATACATGATTTAGATTCAAATGCAGGAGAAACAAACGAGTTAGCTTCAAATCCATACGAAACACAAGATTTAGCATCAAATCAATGCGAAATAGAAGGCTTAGTTTCAAATCCAAGCGAAACACATGATTTAGAATCAAATCAATGCGAAGTAGAAGACTTAACTTCAAATCAATGCGAATCAAATGGTTCACCTTCAAATAACTGTGATATACATGATTTAGCTTCAACTGCAGGCGAAACAAACGACTTGGCTTCAAATCCAAGCGAATACATGATTTAGCTTCAAATCAATACGAAGTAGGAGGCTTAGATTCAAATCCATGCGAAACGAATGATTTAGCTTCAAATACTGGCGAATATAAGTGATATAGCTTCAAATGCAGGCGAAACAAACGAGTTAGCTTCAAATCCAAGCGAAACACATTATTTATCTTCAAATAAATGCAAAGTAGAAGGCTTAGCTTCAAATCCATGCGAACCGAATGATTTGGCAGCAAATACTTGCGAATATAAGTGATATAGCTAAAACTGCATGCGAAACAAACGAGTTAGCTTCAAATCCAAGCGAAACACATGATTTAGCTTCAAATTCATGCGAAGTAGATGGCTTAGCATCAAATCCATGCGAAACAAATGGTTTAGCTTCAAATACTTGCGATATAAGTGATATAGCTTCAAATGCAGGCGAAACAAACGAATCAGATTAAAATACATGTGAAACACATGATTTATCTTCAAATTCATGTGAAACATTTGGTTTAGCTTAATATTCATGCGAAACACATGGTTTAGCTTAATATTCATGAGAATCAAATGGTTCAGCTTCAAATACCTGTGATATACATGATTTAGCATCAACTCCATGCGAAACAAACGAGTTAGCTTCAAATCCATGCGAAACACATGATTTAGCTTCAAATCAATGCGCAGTAGAAGGCTTAGCTTCAAATTCACGCGAAACAATTGGTTCAGCTTCAAATAATTGTGATATACATGATTTAGCTTCAACTGCATGCGAATCAAACGAGTTGGCTTCAAATCCAAGCGAATACATGATTTAGCCTTGAAATCAATGCGAAGTAGAACGCTTAGCTTCAAATCCATGCGAATAAAATGGTTTAGCTTCACATACTTGTTATATACATGATTTAGCTTCAACTGCATGCGAATCAAACGAGTTGGCTTCAAATCCAAGCGAATACATGATTTAGCTTCAAATCAATACGAAGTAGGAGGCTTAGCTCCAAATCCATGCGAAACGAATGATTTATCTTCAAATACTGGCGAATATAAGTGATATTGGTTAAAATGCAGACGAAACAAACGAGGTATTTTCAAATCAATGCGAAACACGTGATTTAGCATAAAATAAATGCGCAGTAGAAGGCTTAGCTTCAAATCCATGCGAAACAAATGGTTCAGCTTCAAATAATTGTGATATACATGATTTAACTTCAACTGCATGCGAATCAAACGAGTTGGCTTCAAATCCAAGCGAATACATGATTTAGCTTCAAATCAATGCGAAGTAGAACGCTTAGCTTCAAATCGATGCGAATAAAATGGCTTAGCTTCACATACTTGTTATATACATGACATAGCTTCAACTGCATGAGAAACCAACGAGCTGGCTTCAAATTCGTGCGAAACACATGATTTAGCTTCAAATCAATGCGAAGTAGAAGGCTTAGCTTCAAATCCATGCGAATTAAATCGTTTAGCTTCACATACTTGTGATATACATGATGTAGCTTCAAATGCAGGCGAAACAATCGAGTTAGCTTCAAATCCATGCGAAACACATGATTTAGCTTCAAATCAATGCGAAGTAGAAGACTTAGATTCAAATCCATGCGAAACAAATGATTTAGCTTCAAATTCTTGCGATATATGTGATATAGATTCAAATGCAGGCGAAACAAACGAGTTAGCTCCAAATCCAGGCGAAACACATGATTTAGCTTCAAATCAATGCGAAATAGAAGACTTAGATTCAAATCCATGCGAAGCGAATGGTTTAGCTACAAATACTTGTGATATACATGATTTATCTTCAAATACAGGCGAAAAAAACGAGTTAGCTTCAAATCCATGCGAAGGGAATGATTAAGTTTCAAATACTTGCGAATAGAAGTGTTATAGCTTCAACTGCATGCGAAACAAACGAGTTAGCTTCAAATCAATGCAAAACAAATGGTTTAGCATCAAATACTTATGATATACATGATTTAGCTTCAACTGCATGCGAAACAAACGAGTTATCTTGAAATCCAAGCGAAGCACATGATTTAGCTTCAAATTCTCACAAATCACATGGTTTAGCTTCAAATTCTTGCGACACAAATGGTTTAGCTTCAAATACTTGTTTATACATGATTAAGCTTCAACTGCATGCGAAACGAACGAGTTCGCATCAAATCCATGCGTAACACATGATTTAGCTTCAAATCAATGCGAAATGGTAGGCTTAGATTCACATACATGAGAAACAAATGGTTCAGCTTCAAATACTTGTGATATACATGATTTAGCTTCAACTGCATGCGAAAGAAACGTGATAGCTTTAAATCCATGCGAAACACATTATTTATCTCCAAATCAATGCGAAGTAGAAGGCTTAGCTTGAACTCCATGCGAAACGAATGATTTAGCTTCAAATACTTGCGACCATAAGTGATATAGATTCAACTGCATGCGAAACAAACGAGTTAGCTTCAAATCCAAGCGAAACACATGACTTAGATTCAAATTCTTGCGAATCACATGGTGTAGCTTCAAATCCTTGCGATACAAATGGTTTAGCTTCAAATACTTGTTTATACATGATTAAGCTTTAACTGCATGCGAAACGAACGAGTTAGCATCAAATCCATGCGTAACACATGATTTAGCATCAAATCAATGCGAAGTGGTAGGCTTAGCTTCACATACATGAGAAACAAATGTTTTAGCTCCAAATACTTGTGGTATACATGATTTGGCTTCAGCTGCGTGAGAAACAAACGAGTTATCTTGAAATCCAAGCGAAGCACATGATTTAGCTTCAAATCAATGCGAAGTTGAAGGCTTAGCTTCAAATACATGCGAAGGGAATGATTAAGTTTCAAATACTTGCGAATAGAAGTGTTATAGCTTCAACTGCATGCGAAACAAACGAGTTAGCTTCAAATCAATGCGAAACAAAGGGTTTAGCTTCAAATACTTATGATATACATGATTTAGCTTCAACTGCATGCGAAACAAACGAGTTAGCTTCAAATCCAAGCGAAACACATGATTTAGCTTCAAATTCTCGCAAATCACATGGTTTAGCTTCAAATTCTTGCGATACAAATGGTTTAGCTTCAAATACTTGTGACATACATGATTTAGCTTCAAATTCATGCGAAACAAACGAGTTAGCTTCAAATCCATGCGAAACAAACGAGTTAGCTTCAAATACATGAGAAACACTTGATTTAGCTTCAAATCAATGCGATATAGAAGGCTGATTTTCGAATCGATGCGAAACAAATGGTTTAGCTTCAAATACTAGTGATATACATGATTTAGCTTCAACTGCATGCGAAAGAAACGTGATAGCTTTAAATCCATGCGAAACACATGATTTAGCTCCAAATCAATGCGAAGCAGAAGGCTTATCTTCAAATTCTAGCGAAACAAATGGTTTAGCTTCAAATACCTGTGATATACATGAGTAAGCTTCAACTGCATGCGAAACAAACGAGTTAGCTTCAAATCCAAGCGAAACACATGATTTATCTTCAAATACATGCGAAACACGTGATTTATCTTCAAATCAATGCGAAGTAGAAGGCTTAGCTTCAAATCCATGCGAACCGAATGATTTAGCAGCAAATACTTGCGAATATAAGTGATATAGCTGCAACTGCATGCGAAACAAACGAGTTAGCTTCAAATCCAAGCGAAACACATTATTTATCTTCAAATAAATGCAAAGTAGAAGGCTTAGCTTCAAATCCATGCGAACCGAATGATTTGGCAGCAAATACTTGCGAATATAAGTGATATAGCTAAAACTGCATGCGAAACAAACGAGTTAGCTTCAAATCCAAGCGAAACACATGATTTAGCTTCAAATTCATGCGAAGTAGATGGCTTAGCATCAAATCCATGCCAAACAAATGGTTTAGCTTCAAATACTTGCGATATAAGTGATATAGCTTCAAATGCAGGCGAAACAAACGAATCAGATTAAAATACATGTGAAACACATGATTTATCTTCAAATTCATGTGAAACATTTGGTTTAGCTTAATATTCATGCGAAACACATGGTTTAGCTTAATATTCATGAGAATCAAATGGTTCAGCTTCAAATACCTGTGATATACATGATTTAGCATCAACTGCATGCGAAACAAACGAGTTAGCTTCAAATCCATGCGAAACGCATGATTTAGCTTCAAATCGATGCGAAGTACAAGGCTTAGCTTCAATACCATGCGACACAAATGATTTAGCTTCTAATACTTGTTATATACATGATTTAGCTTCACCTGCATGCGAAACAAACGAGTTAGCCTCAAACTCATGCTACTCACGTGAATCGGCTACAAATCAATGAGAAGTAGAAGGCTTAGTTTCAAATCCATGCGAAACACATGATTTAGCTTCAAATCCATGTGAAAAACATGATTTATCTACAAATTCATGCGAAACACTTGGTTTAGCTTAATATTCATGCGAAACACATGATTTAGCTTCAAATCAATGCGAAGTAGAAGGCTTAGCTTGAAATCCATGCGAATTAAATGGTTTAGCTTCACATACTTGTGATATACATGATGTAGCTTCAAATGCAGGCGAAACAATCGAGTTAGATTCAAATCCATGCGAAACACATGATTTAGCTTCAAATTCATTCGAAACACATGGTTTAGCTTAATATTCATGCGAAACAATTGTTCAGCTTCAAATATATGTGATATACATCATTTAGATTCAACTGCATTCGAAACAAACGTGTTAGCTACAAATCCAAGCGAAACACATGATTTAGCTTCAAATCAATACGAAGTAGGTGGCATAGCTTCAAATCCACGCGAAACGAATGATTTATCTTCAATTACTGGCGAATATAAGTGATATTGGTTCAAATGCAGGCGAAACAAACGAGTTATCTTCAAACCAATGCGAAACACGTGACTTGGCATCAAATAAATGCGATGTAGAAGGCTTAGCTTCAAATCCATGCCAAACAAATGGTTCAGCTTCAAATAATTGTGATATACATGATTTAGCTTCAACTGCAGGCGATACGAACGAGTTGACTTCAAAACCAAGCGAACACATGATTTAGCTTCAAATCAATACGAAGTAGGAGGCTTAGCTTCAAATCCATGCGAAACGAATGATTTATCTTCAAATACTGGCGAATATAAGTGATATTGGTTAAAATGCAGACGAAACAAACGAGGTATTTTCAAATCAATGCGAAACACGTGATTTAGCATAAAATAAATGCGAAGTAGAAGGCTTAGCTTCAAATCCATGCGAAACAAATGGTTCAGCTTCAAATAATTGTGATATACATGATTTAGCTTCAACTGCAGGCGAAACAAACGAGTTGGCTTCAAATCCAAGCGAATACATGATTTAGCTTCAAATCAATACGAAGGAGGAGGCTTAGCTTCAAATCCATGCGAAACGAATGATTTATCTTCAAATACTGGAGAATATAAGTGATATTGGTTCAAATGCAGGCGAAACAAACGAGTTAGCTTCAAATCCAAGCGAAACACATGATTTAGCTTCAAATCAATGCGCAGTAGAAGGCTTAGCTTCAAATTCACGCGAAACAATTGGTTCAGCTTCAAATAATTGTGATATACATGATTTAGCTTCAACTGCATGCGAATCAAACGAGTTGGCTTCAAATCCAAGCGAATACATGATTTAGCCTTGAAATCAATGCGAAGTAGAACGCTTAGCTTCAAATCCATGCGAATAAAATGGTTTAGCTTCACATACTTGTTATATACATGATTTAGCTTCAACTGCATGAGAAACCAACGAGCTGGCTTCAAATTCATGCGAAACACATGATTTAGCTTCAAATCAATGAGAAGTAGAAGGCTTAGCTTCAAATCCATGCGAAACGAATGATTGACCTTGAAATACTTGCGAATATCAGTGTTATAGCTTCAAATGCAGGCAAACCAACGAGTTAGATTCTAATCCATGCAAAACGTATGATTCAGCTTCAAATCAATGCGAAATAGAAGTATTAGTTTCAAATCCATGCAAAACCAATAGTTTAGCTTCAAATACCTGCGAATATAAGTGATATAGGTTCAAATGCAGGCGAAACAAACCAGTTAGCTTCAAATCCAAGCGAAACACATGATTTAGCTTCAAATCAATGCGCAGTAGAAGGCTTAGCTTCAAATCCATGCGAAACAAATGGTTCAGCTTCAAATAATTGTGATATACATGATTTAGCTTCAACTGCATGCGAATCAAACGAGTTGGCTTCAAATCCAAGCGAATACATGATTTAGCTTCAAATCAATACGAAGTAGGAGGCTTAGCTTCAAATCCATGCGAAACGAATGATTTATCTTCAAATACTGGCGAATATAAGTGATATTGGTTAAAATGCAGACGAAACAAACGAGGTATTTTCAAATCAATGCGAAACACGTGATTTAGCATAAAATAAATGCGAAGTAGAAGGCTTAGCTTCAAATCCATGCGAAACAAATGGTTCAGCTTCAAATAATTGTGATATACATGATTTAGCTTCAACTGCAGGCGAAACAAACGAGTTGGCTTCAAATCCAAGCGAATACATGATTTAGCTTCAAATCAATACGAAGGAGGAGGCTTAGCTTCAAATCCATGCGAAACGAATGATTTATCTTCAAATACTGGAGAATATAAGTGATATTGGTTCAAATGCAGGCGAAACAAACGAGTTAGCTTCAAATCCAAGCGAAATACATGATTTAGCTTCAAATCAATGCGCAGTAGAAGGCTTAGCCTCAAATTCACGCGGAACAATTGGATCAGCTTCAAATACTTGTGATATACATGATTTAGCTTCAACTGCATGCGAATCAAACGAGTTGGCTTCAAATCCAAGCGAATACATGATTTAGCCTTGAAATCAATGCGAAGTAGAACGCTTAGCTCCAAATCCATGCGAAACAAATGGTTCAGCTTCACATACTTGTTATATACATGATTTAGCATCAACTGCATGCGATACAAACGAGTTAGCTTCAAATCCATGCGAAACACATGATTTAGCTTCAAATCAATGCGAAGTGGAGGGCTTAGCTCCAAATCCATGCGAATCAAATGGTTTAGCTTCAAATCCAAGAGAAACACATGATTTAGCATCAAATCAATGCGAAGTAAAAGGCTTCGCTTCAAATCCATGCGAAACAAATAGTTTAGCTTCAAATACTTCTTTTATACATGATTTAGTTACAACTGCATGCGAACAAACGAGTTAGCCTCAAACCCATGCGACACACGTGATTCAGCTTCAAATCAATAAGAAGTAGAAGGCTTAGCTTCAAATCCATGCGAAACGCATGATTGACCTTCAAATACTTGCGAATATAAGAGATATAGCTTCAAATGCAGGCGAAACAAACGAGTTAGCTTCAAATCCACGCGAAACACATGATTTAGCTTCAAATCAGTGCGAAATAGAAGACTTAGCTCCAAATACATGCGAAACAAATGATTTAGCTTCAAATTCTTGCGACATATGTGATATAGATTCAAATGCTGGCGACACAAACGAGTTAGCTTCAAATCCTTGCGAAACACATGATTTAGCTCAAATTCATGCGGAACACATGGTTTAGCTTAATATTCATGCGATACAAATGGTGCAGCTTCAGATACTTGTGATATACATTATATAGGTTCAACTGCATGCGAAACAATCTAGTTAGCTTCAAATCCATGCGAAACACATGATTTAGCTTCAAATCAGTGCGAAATAGAAGACTTAGCTCCAAATCCATGCGAAATACATGATTTCGCTTCAAATTCTTGCGATATATGTGATATAGATACAAATGCTGGCGACACAAACGAGTTAGCTTCAAATCCTTGCGAAACACATGATTTAGCTCAAATTCATGCGGAACACATGGTTTAGCTTAATATTCATGCGAAACAAATGGTGCAGTTTCAGATACTTGTGATATACATTATATTGGTTCAACTGCATGCGAAACAATCTAGTTAGCTTCAAATCAAGCGAAATACATGATTTAGATTCAAATCACTGCGATAGAAGTGATATAGCTTCAAATGCGGGCGAAACAAACGAGTCAGCTTCAAATCCATGTGAAACACATGATTTATCTTCCAATTCATGCAAAACACTTGGTCTAGCTTAATATTCATGCGAAACACATGGTCTAGCTTAATATTCATGAGAATCAAATGGTTCAGCTTAAAATACTTGTGATATACATGATTTAGCATCAACTGCATGCGAAACAAACGAGTGAGCTTCAAATTCAAGCGTAACGTATGATTTAGTTTCAAATCAATGCGAAGCCGATGGCTTAGCATCAAATCCATGCGACACAAATGATTTAGCTTCAAATACTTGCGAGTATAAGTGATATAGCTTCAAATGCAGGACAAACACACGAGTTAGCTTCAAATTCATGCGAAACGCATGATGTAGCTTCAAATCAATGCGAAGTAGAAGGCTTAGCTTCAAATCCATGCGACACAGATGATTTAGCTTCAAATACTTGCGCTTATACGTGATATAATTTCGAATGCAGGCGAAACACACGAGTTTGCTTTACATCCATGCGAAACACATGATTTAGATTCAAATCAATGCGAAGCCGTAGGCTTAGCATCAAATCAATGCGACACAAATGATTTAGCTTCAAATACTTGCGAATATAAGTGACATAGCTTCAAATGCAGGCGAAACACTCGAATTAGCTTTAAATCCATGCGACACACTTGATATAGCTTGAAATCAATGCGAAGTAGAAGGCTTAGATTTATGGATTTGTGTGGCATCAAATCCATGCCACACAAATTATTTAGATTCATATACTTGCGACATAAGTGACATAGATTCAACTGCATGCTAAACGAACGAGTTATCTTCAAATCCATGCGAAACACATTATTTATCTTCAAATCAATGCGAAGTAGAAGGATTAGCATCAAATCCGTGCGATACACATTATTTAGATTCATATACTTGCGATATAAGTGATATAGCTATAAATGCAGGCGAAACAAACGAGTGAACTTCAAATCCAAGCGAAACACATGATTCTGCTTCAAATCAATGCGAAGTGGATGGCTTAGATTCAAATCCATGCGAAACGAATGGTTTAGCTTCAAATACTTGCGATATAAGTGATATAGCTTCAAATGCATGCGAAACAAACGAGTTAGCTTCAAATCAATGCGAAGCAGAAGGCTTATCTTCAAATTCTTGCGAAACAAATGGTTTAGCTTCAAATACTTGTGATATACATGAGTTAGCTTCAACTTCATGCTAAACAAACGAGTTATCTTCAAATCAATGCGAAACACATGATTCAGCTTCAAATCAATGCGAAGTAGAAGGATTAGCATCAAATCCATGCGACACAGATTATTTAGATTCATATACTTGCGATATAAGTGATATAGCTTCAAATGCAGGCGAAACAAACGAGTGAACTTCAAATCCAAGCGGAACACATGATTCAGCTTCAAATCAATGCGAAGTAGATGGCTTAGCTTCAAATCCATGCGAAACAAATGGTTTAGCTTCAAATACTTGCTGTTGAGGACTCATCAGATTTATGACGGAGATTCTCTGAATATTGCACTTGGTGCCGACTAACTCGAAGGACCACCCACTGTAGTCGGACTAAATGAAATTCTAGTACTCTATTTGTAACACGCAACCTAACCGTTATGCGTATCTCTCTATGTCTTCTGTTCTGTTCTGTCTGAAAGTCTAAGGTGTCCTCTTCTGAAGCTCTAAAAATGTTCTGTACTTTTCTGATGTTCTGTGCTTTCTGTCTTTCTGTTCCGTGTTTTCTGTCCCCTAGAGGATCGGAGTCATGCCTAATATCACCTCGGTCCTCCCTACTTCTCTTTACCTAGTGCGGGCGGCAAGGAATTACGGTCCAATCACTGCAATCCCAAATCTAGTGAGACTGCCCCAAAACGGTGGGCCGGGAGTTAGGAGGGAGAGTGGCAAAATAACTCCTGCTAGACATCCCGCGCTGATGGGCCTACGTGCCCGAACAATGCCAGACCCAACCGTAATTGACTGGACCGTAATCAAGGACCAGGAGACGTTATGAAGGTGCTGCATGTGCCCGGGAACGGCCCGGGCCAGACCCATACCGTCCGGGTACCGAAGCACATGGCCCCTGCCATAAATCTTGGCCACTTGGCCGGAACATGCCGCCCACCTTGAACATGCATCGCATGTTCAACTATGTCTATATTTGATAACCCATATAAGTGTAAGCTTATGATTTGATTACAATCTACGTATTCTGTGTGAATATTACAATATTTACAATGATCGAAATTTACACTATACATAGTTGCGCTACACCTCGTGTGACATTTCTAAGTGATCTAAAGGTATTATACACAATTTTGTCACGGGTCGTTTAATTGTTCCGGTTCACGTTCTGACTGTTGCGACACGAATCACTCCATCTGTACCAGGGTGTACCTGAACGATTCTTCCCATGCTCCACTGTAACGGGGGTAGATTGTCCTCCTTGATGATTACCAAGGAATCCACGGCTAATTTCGACGTAGTGGAATGCTGCCATTTGTGTCGTTGCTGTAACTGTTGTATACATTCCCGCTGCCACCTTTGCCAGAAATGCTGGACCATTTGCTGGATTAGCTGGTATCTGTTGAGTCGAGTGACCTTGATATCTCGTAGGTCATCAGATGGCAGTGTTGTAAGGGCAGTACCAATTAAAAAATGCCCAGGAGTCAAAGGGTTTAGATCTGTGGGATCTGAGGATAATGGTGAAAGTGGACGTGTATTTAAACTGGATTCTATTTGCGTCAGTAACGTATATAGCTCTTCGAACGTGAACCTCTGATCTCCTATAACGCGTGTGGGGTGGTATTTAGGAGATTTGACCGCTCCCTCCCACAATCCACCAAAGTGTGGAGAGTGCGCAGGAATTAATCGCCATTCGATGGATTCCTGTCTTAGTGCGTTTGCAATTTTTTCGTTGTGTTGTTTGTCCTTAATTAAGATATTTAGCTCAACTAGCTCATTCCGCGCCCCAATGAAGTTTGTACCGTTATCGGATATGATACAATGACATCGTCCCCGTCGGGCAATAAAACGCCGGAAACAGTTTATGAAAGCGTCGGTACTCAAGTCGGTAGCTAATTCTAAATGTACGGCCTTCGTAACGAAACATACAAAAATGCATAGGTATGCCTTGACTGTTACCTTGCTTCTCGTTCTTTCCTTTGTAAAAGATGGGCCTGCGTAATCGACTCCACAGGTAAAAAAACGTCGCACTGGGGTGACTCTCGACGCAGGTAATTGACCCATCTGATAGGTTTGACTCAATGGGTTTGTTTTAAAGCACCGTACACATTTCCGTATGTTTCGTTTTACATTATGTTTTGCTGAGACTAAACAATACCTTGTTTGTAATGACGTTAAAACAGCCTGACATCCCGCATGCATTAACCTGTGATGTTCGCATTTGATTATTAAATCCGTTAGCGGATGCTTTGGTGGCAATATGATCGGATGTTTTTGATCGTAGTCTATGGGTGCGTTGGATAGTCTTCCGCCCACCCTGAGTAGTCCGCCATTGTCCAGAAATACATTTAGGGACCGTAGCGCACTGGAATTTGGAAGTGCTTGTTGCGTTTGTACTAATCTGATCTCTGTCGAAAATGCCTCCCTTTGCGCAAGTAATTCCAAACGTGTTCTCGCTGCATTGATTTCTATTGTTGTCAATGAACCCGTTATTAGCGAACCTGATGCGTCACCTTCTAATTTTTTAACTCGATTTCTCATAAATTTGGCAAATCTGAGACAGTATGCTATGCTTCTGAGTAATCGCGTATAGGTTGAAAATATCCTGACAATGCTACTCTCTGCAGTCGATATAGTCAACATAACCGGTTTCCTTTCCTTCTCTTCCGGAACGTCGATAGGGTTATCTAACGCGCTAGGCCATAGACTTGAGCTCTGACGTAACCAGGTGGGACCGTCCCACCAAATGGTTGTGTTCTGTAATGTACCTGGTTTTGTGCCTCGCGAAATTAAATCTGCCGGGTTGTCTTCATTTGTTTGGGGAGCTTCGAAGCCAGGCGAGAGTGATCGTCGAATCTGTCCACAGGTATTCCTTAAACCTTACTGTGTCTAATGCTATTCTAACTTTGCTTACTACATTTGCTAGTAATAATGCACCGCATAATTCTAATCTCGGTAATGAAATGGTTTTGAGCGGTGCGACTCTGGACTTTGCACACAATAAGCGCGTTACCCAACTACCTGACAGATCCCTAGAGCGCAGGTAAACACAAGCCCCGTACGCCTTCTCGGACGCGTCTGAAAACCCGTGCAGTTCTATATCATCTAAACACTCTGAAATTGCACATCGCGAGATGTTCATTGCTCCTACCTTGCTAATATCTTGGCGGTATTGGAGCCATTGACTATGCAGGTTCTGCGGTATTGATTGATCCCAACCTATCTGAGTCTGCCATAGTTGTTGTAGGATCAATTTTGCGACTATTACAATGGGGGATATTAGACCTAACGGGTCAAAAATTTGAGCTATTTCAGAAAGAATAGTACGTTTTGTGACACGCTGGTTCTGTGGGGATTCTACTCTAAACATTAAGTGGTCGGTCGTCGGTGACCACAAGAGGCCTAACGTTTTTGGGTCTTTATCTACGGCGATTTCGCGATTTCTCTCTGTACTGTCTGTTGCTGTAACTGTCGGGCAATTGCTTGCCCATTTACGAAGGTCCATACCTGCTTGTGATAGAATTTGCGTCAGCTCCCTTTTCAGCGTTTCTATTTCCTGTTCTGTTTGAGCCCCAGTTAATAAATCGTCTACGTAAAAATCATTGATTATAACCTTACTGCTCGTCGGAAATGTGTGAGCACAGGTCAGTCCAATTTCGTGCAGAGTACGAGTCGCTAGGAAAGGAGCGGATGCTGTATCATAAGTTACTGTGTTTAACTCGTACTCTTGGACTGGGAGATGGGGCTGTGCTCGCCACAAAAGTCTTTGATACTTCCTATCTGCTGGATGAACTAAAATTTGTCGATACATTTTAGCAATATCGGCCGACAGGACGTACCGATTATATCGAAAACGAATTAAAATGGAAATTAAATCGCTTTGAACTGTAGGGCCCACTAATTGGATGTCGTTCAATGCAAGGTCTGATGAGGATTTTGCTGATCCATCGAACACAACACGAAGCTTCGTTGTCGTGCTGCCTTCCTTGAATACAGCGTGGTGGGGAAGTTAGTAGGCGGATTGCTCGTGTGTACCTTCTACAATGCGCGACATATGCCCTAACGTCTCATATTCTGACATGAATTCTGTATACTGCTGACTTTTTTCTGGATATCTTGCTAACCACCTTTCTAACGATTATAACCGCCGTTCAGCTTGCGCTCGCGAAGTACCTAATTCATTTGCGTTGGATTTAAACGGTATTCTAACGATATATCTACCGTCCGTGTCTCGTCTTATGGTTTCCCTAAAATGTGCCTCGCATTCATCGATTAACCTAGTATCGCTTGGGGTTAGTTCCTCTATGTCCCAAAACCTCTCTAATTGAGATTGTAGGTCATTGAGTGTGGCTTAACAACACTTATTGTCTTGTGATAATTTCTTGTCTGCCCAGGTAGGAGTGCCTCCCAAAACCCAACCGAGTTGGGTCTTTTGCAAGAGCAGGTTGGAAGTTGATTTATGTTGACCGACACATAGCAATGTCCAAAATAGACCTGCTCCAATGAGTATATCTATTGGCCGTTGTAAATGGAATTCTGGATCGGCTAGCTCTATGTGACTTGGAATTTCTATTTTTTCTCTATGTATCTGAAAATTGGGCATGTCTGACGTGATGGTTTCTATTGATAGGCATTGTACCGTGTGTTGAGATTTATTATATCGCGAATGAATTGTTAATGTTGCTCTACCTTCTATGGAATTTACTGCCCTTCCTAATCCTGTCACTGTTGAACTTATTGCAGTCGGTTTGATGCCGAGTCGTTTGCAAAATTCCGTGGTTATAAAATTTGCTTGAGATCCCGAATCTGATAATACCCTGCATTTATGTGACCCCCCCTTGTCCTTGACATAAACTATTGCTGTTGATAATACGGCATGCCCTATTGTATTTGCTACGTTAGCTGTGAGTACTGGGGGTTCTCGCGAATCTGATTCTCCTGTATCCGCGTAGCCTTCTTCTGCGCGTTTGAATTCGGGATTATGTAATAAGGAATGATGCTTCCTTCCACACTGTTTGCAATGACTCCGTGTACACGCCCGTACCCGATGTGCCTATGACAAACAATTGAAACACAGCCGGGCTTCTTGCACTATCTTTGTTTTTGTATTTAAATCGCTGTTCTTAAATTTCTCACAGTTATATATCGCGTGATTGGCCTTGCATGCGGGGCACCCGGCTGAGTTAACTACATGCGAAGCTATGTAGTTGTAACGAGGGGTATTATTTGTTCCTCGAGGTCGCTGGTCGACCCTGGATGCAGCTACCTGAACACTGACCGCGATATTTGCTAAATATTTGGAACGTTCTTCTATAAACGCAGATAATTGACCAAATGTAGGCATTTCCGACTGAGATATTATTCTCCTTTCCCATTCTCTCATGGACACTTGACCTAACTTTCTGGACAATAATGGAACTAACATGGTATCCCAAGTTTCAACCGATTCACCCAAAGACATTAACGCTATTCTATGATTTGTAGCTTCGTCCAGAAATTCCCGCAATGTGATGTCTGATTCCCTTTGAATGGATTTTAAATCAAGTAATGAATTTACATGATGCCGCTTGAGACTTGTGGAATCTTCATATCGCGACTTGAGTAATTCCCATGCATGTCTGTAATTTGTTCCGGACACGCCTAACGCTTGAATCACACAAGCCGCTACCCCCTTGAGTGAGGTATTTAAATAATGGAACCGTTGTGTCTTTAAATTTCACCCAATCACTGTAATTGCCATCAAAGGAAGGCAGTTGCAGTGTCGGTAATTTAACGTTTATTGCGGTATCTGCAGTCTGCGCAGATATCGGGCTGTTCGTGGTTATCCTACTCTGCTCCGGAGTGGCACGGGCAATGACTATTTCGACTTTATCTATCAGATGAAAATACGCCGTCTCGAATTCTTCGCGCTCGATCGCGTGCGCTGCTTCGGCGTCCGTTCCAGCTACGAGTATTTCGATTCTCGTTTGAACTCTATTAAAATTGTCAAGGAGACATACATTTGCATCTAACCGTTACTTAAGAGATCCCACCGAGGTCGTGGTCGCGAATTTGCAAATAAATGTCATAACCGCGTGAGTGCAGCCTTGACCGTTCCGCGCTCGATCATCAACGGTTTGAGATCTTCCGCCATAGTGATTTACTGACGCAAATGGGACTATAAAAGTACTTATCACTTGGGCTGGGACACTTGGTACTGCTGTCGATGCCTGTTGGCTGCACTGGGATGCTCCGTTGTTCTGCAATGATGTTGAGCTGCTGCGTGATTGTCCTGCTGTGTTGCTGGACTTCTGTGGTGTTGCACTGCTCTGAAGCTATATGCACTGCCTTCTCTGGATGCTGTAGCCTCCGGAAGAAACTTCTCGTCACTGAGCTCCTGAGATTCCTGATTGAAGCCAGGTGTTGGTGCTCTCGTGATACACTGTACTGCGTGGCTGTAGCTTCTGATGTACTGTCACTTCGTCTGTGCGTTCTTAGATCCGGCTCGAAGGACCAAATGTTGAGGACCCATCAGATGGATAACGGAGATCCTCTGAATATTGCACTTGGTGCCGACTAACTCGAAGGACCACCCACTGTAGTGGGACTAAATGAAATGCTAGTACTCTATTTGTAACACGCAACCTAACCGTTACGCGTATCTCTCTATGTCTTCTGTTCTGTTCTGTCTGAAAGTCTAAGGTGTCCTCTTCTGAAGCTCTAAAAATGTTCTGTACTCTTCTGATATTCTGTGCTTTCTGTCTGTCTGTTCCGTCTTGTCTGTCCCCTAGAGGACCGGAGTCATGCCTAATATCACCTCGGTCCTAACTACTTCTCTTGACCTAGGGTGGGCGGCAAGGAATTACGGTCCAACCACTGCAATACCAAATCCAGTGAGACTGCCCCAAAACGGTGGGCCGGGAGTTAGGAGGGAGAGTGGCAAAATAACTCCTGCTAGACATCCCGCGCTGATGGGCCTACGTGCCCGAACAATGCCAGACCCAACCGTAATTGACCCAACCGGGACAGACCCATACCGTCCGGGTACACAAGCACATGGCCCCTGCCATAAATCCTGGCCACTTGGCCGTAACACTTGCTATATAAGTGATATAGCTTCAAATGCAGGCGAAACAAACGAGTCAGCTTCAAATCCATGTGAAAAGCATGATTTATCTTCAAATTCATGCGAAACACTTGGTTTAGCTTAATATTCATGCGAAACACATGGTTTACCTTAATATTCATGAGAATCATATGGTTCAGCTTGAAATACTAGTGATATACATGCTTTAGCATCAACTGCAGGTGAATCAAACGATTTTAATTCAAATCCATGCGAAACACATGATTAAGATTCAAATCAATGCGAAGTAGAAGGCTTAGCTTCAACTCCATGCGAAGTAGAAGGCTTAACTTCAAATCCATGCGAAACGAATGATTGACCTTGAAATACTTGCGAATATCAGTGTTATAGCTTCAAATGCAGGCAAACCAACGAGTTAGATTCTAATCCATGCAAAACGTATGATTCAGCTTCAAATCAATGCGAAATAGAAGTATTAATTTCAAATACATGCAAATCCAATAGTTTAGCTTCAAATACCTGCGAAACAAATGATTTAGCTTCAAATCAATGCGCAGTAGAAGGCTTAGCTTAATATTCATGCGAAACAATTGTTCAGCTTCAAATATATGTGATATACATGAATTAGATTCAACTGCATTCGAAACAAACGAGTTAGCTTCAAATCCAAGCGAAACACATGATTTAGCTTCAAATCAATGAGCAGTAGAAGGCTTAGCTTCAAGTCCGTGCGAAACAAATGGTTCAGCTTCAAATAATTGTGATATACATGATTTAGCTTCAACTGCAGGCGAAACAAACGAGTTGGCTTCAAAACCAAGCGAATACATGATTTAGCTTCAAATCAATGCGCAGTAGAAGGCTTAGCTTCAAGTCCATGCGAAACAAATGGTTCAGCTTCAAATAATTGTGATATACATGATTTAGCTTCAACTGCAGGCGAAACAAACGAGTTGGCTTCAAAACCAAGCGAATACATGATTTAGCTTCAAATCAATACGAACTAGGAGGCTTAGCTTCAAATCCATGCGAAACGAATGATTTATCTTCAAATACTGGCGAATATAAGTGATATTGGTTCAAATGCAGACGAAACAAACGAGTTTTCTTCAAATCAATGCGAAACACGTGATTTAGCATCAAATAAATGCGAAGTAGAAGGCTTAGCTACAAATCCATGCGAAACAAATGGTTCAGCTTCAAATAATTGTGATATACATGATTTAGCTTCAACTGCAGGCGATACAAACGAGTTGGCTTCAATTCCAAGCGAATACATGATTTAGCTCCAAATAAATACGAACTAGGAGCCTTAGCTTCAAATCCATGCGAAACGAATGATTTATCTTCAAATACTGGCGAATATAAGTGAAATTGGTTCAAATGCATGCGACACTAACGAGTTATCTCCAAATCAATGCGAAACACGTGACTTAACATCAAATAAATGCGAAGTAGAAGGCTTAGCTTCAAAACCATGCCAAACAAATGGTTCAGTTTCAAATACTTGTGATATGCGTGATTTAGCTTCAACTGCATGCGAAACAACGAGTTGGCTTCAAATCCATGCGAATACATGATTTTGCTTCTAATCAATACGAATTAGGAGGCTTAGCTTCAAATCCATGCGAAACGAATGATTTATCTTCAAATACTGGCGAATATAAGTGATATTGGTTCAAATGCAGACGAAACAAACGAGTTAGCTTCAAATGCAAGCGAAACACATGATTTAGCTTCAAATCAATGCGCAGTAGAAGGCTTAGCTTCAAATCCATGCGAAACAAATGGTTCAGCTTCAAATAATTGTGATATACATGATGTTGCTTCAACTGCAGGCGAAACAAACGAGTTGGCTTCAAATCCAAGCGAAACACATGATTTAGCTTCAAATCAATGCGCAGTAGAAGGCTTAGCTTCAAATCCATGCGAAACAAATGGTTCAGCTTCAAATAATTGTGATATACATGATGTTGCTTCAACTGCAGGCGAAACAAACGAGTTGGCTTCAAATCCAAGCGAAACACATGATTTAGCTTCAAATCAATGCGCAGTAGAAGGCTTAGCTTCAAATCCATGCGAAACAAATGGTTTAGCTTCAAATACTTGTGATGTACATGATTTATCTTCAACTGCATGCGAAACAAAGGAGTTAGCCTCAAATCCGTGCGAAACACATGATTTAGCGTCAAATCAATGCGAAGAAGAAGGCTTAGCTTAAAATCCATGCGAATCAAATGGTTTAGCTTCAAATACTTATGATATACATGATTTAGCTTGAACAGCATGCGAAACAAACGAGTTAGCTTCAAATGCAAACGAAACACACGATTTAGCTTCAAATTAATGCGAAGTAGGACGCTTAGCTTCAAATTCATTCAAAACGAATGGTTTAGCTTCAAATACTTGTGAATATAAGTGATATAGTTTCAAATGCAGACGAAACAAACGAGTTAGCTTCAAATCAATTCGAATCACATGATTTAGCTTCATCTCAATGCGAAGTAGAAGACTTATCTTCGAAACCATGCAAAGCAAATGGTTTAGCTTCAAATACTTGCGAATATAAGTGATATAGCTTCAAATCCATGCGAAACACATGGTTTAGCTTAATATTCATGGGAAACAGATGGTTTAGATTCAGATACTTGTGATAAACATGATTTAGCATTTACTGCATACGAAACAAACGAGTTAGATTCAAATCCAAGCGAAACACATGATTTAGCTTCAAAATCAAGCGAAGTAGAAGGCTTAGCTTCAAATCCAAGCGAAACACATGATTTAGATTCAAAATCAAGCGAAGTAGAATGCTTAGCTTCAAATCCATACGAAACGCATGATTTAGCTTCAAATCCTTTTTTTATACACGATTTGGCGTCATCTGCATGATTAATCAAAATATGTTAGCTTCAAATCCAAGCGAAACACATGATTTAGCTTCAAATCATTTGCGAAGTAGAAGGCTTAGCTTCAAATCCATTCGAAACACATGATTTAGCTTGAAATCAATGCGAAGTAGAAGGCTTAGCTTCAAATCTATGCGAAACAAATGGTTTAGCTTCAAATACTTGTGATATACATCATTTACCTTCAAATGCAGGCGAAACGAACGAGTTAGCTTGAAATCCATGCGGAACACATGATTTAGTTTCAAATCAATGCGAAGTAGAAGGCTTAGCTTCACATCAATGCGAAACAAGTGGTTTATCTTCAAATTCCTGTGATACACATGATATAGCATCAACTGCAGGCGAAACAAACAAGTTAGCTTCAAATCCAAGCGAAACACGTGATTTGGCTTCAAATTCATGCGAGACACATGGTTTAGCTTAATATTCATGCGAAACAGATGGTTTAGATTCAGATACTTGTGATAAACATGATGAAGCTTCAACTGCATGCGAAACAAACGAGTTAGCTTCAAATGCAAGCGAAACACACGATTTAGCTTCAAATTAATGCGAAGTAGGACGCTTAGCTTCAAATTCATGCAAAACGAATGGTTTAGCTTCAAATACTTTGCGAATATAAGTGATATTGGTTCAAATGCGGACGAAACAAACGAGTTAGCTTCAAATGCAAGCGAAACACATGATTTAGCGTCAAATCAATGCGAAGAAGAAGGCTTAGCTTAAAATCCATGCGAATCAAATGGTTTAGCTTCAAATACTTATGATATACATGATTTAGCTTGAACAGCATGCGAGACAAACGAGTTAGCTTCAAATGCAAACGAAACACACGATTTAGCTTCAAACTAATGCGAAGTAGGACGCTTAGCTTCAAATTCATTCAAAACGAATGGTTTAGCTTCAAATACTTGTGAATATAAGTGATATAGTTTCAAATGCAGACGAAACAAACGAGTTAGCTTCAAATCAATTCGAATCACATGATTTAGCTTCATCTCAATGCGAAGTAGAAGACTTATCTTCGAAACCATGCAAAACAAATGGTTTAGCTTCAAATACTTGCGAATATAAGTGATATAGCTTCAAATCCATGCGAAACACATGGTTTAGCTTAATATTCATGCGAAACAGATGGTTTAGATTCAGATACTTGTGATAAACATGATGAAGCTTCAACTGCATGCGAAACAAACGAGTTAGCTTCAAATGCAAGCGAAACACACGATTTAGCTTCAAATTAATGCGAAGTAGGACGCTTAGCTTCAAATTCATGCAAAACGAATAGTTTAGCTTCAAATACTTTGCGAATATAAGTGATATTGGTTCAAATGCGGACGAAACAAACGAGTTAGCTTCAAATGCAAGCGAAACACATGATTTAGCTACCAATCAATGCGCAGTAGAAGGCTTAGCTTCAAATCCATGCGAAACAAATGGTTCAGCTTCAAATAATTGTGATATACATGATTTAGCTTCAACTGCAGGCGAAACAAACGAGTTGGCTTCAAAACCAAGCGAATACATGATTTAGCTTCAAATCAATACGAACTAGGACGCTTAGCTTCAAATCCATGCGAAACGAATGATTTATCTTCAAATACTGGCGAATATAAGTGATATTGGTTCAAATGCAGACGAAACAAACGAGTTTTCTTCAAATCAATGCGAAACACGTCATTTAGCATCAAATAAATGCGAAGTAGAAGGCTTAGCTACAAATCCATGCGAAACAAATGGTTCAGCTTCAAATAATTGTGATATACATGATTTAGCTTCAACTGCAGGCGATACAAACGAGTTGGCTTCAATTCCAAGCGAATACATGATTTAGCTCCAAATAAATACGAACTAGGAGGCTTAGCTTCAAATCCATGCGAAACGAATGATTTATCTTCAAATACTGGCGAATATAAGTGAAATTGGTTCAAATGCATGCGACACTAACGAGTTATCTCCAAATCAATGCGAAACACGTGACTTAGCATCAAGTAAATGCGAAGTAGAAGGCTTAGCTTCAAAACCATGCCAAACAAATGGTTCAGTTTCAAATACTTGTGATATGCGTGATTTAGCTTCAACTGCATGCGAAACAACGAGTTGGCTTCAAATCCATGCGAATACATGATTTTGCTTCTAATCAATACGAAGTAGGAGGCTTAGCTTCAAATCCATGCGAAACGAATGATTTATCTTCAAATACTGGCGAATATAAGTGATATTGGATCAAATGCAGACGAAACAAACGAGTTAGCTTCAAATGCAAGCGAAACACATGATTTAGCTTCAAATCAATGCGCAGTAGAAGGCTTAGCTTCAAATCCATGCGAAACACATGGTTTAGCTTAATATTCATGGGAAACAGATGGTTTAGATTCAGATACTTGTGATAAACATGATTTAGCATTTACTGCATACGAAACAAACGAGTTAGATTCAAATCCAAGCGAAACACATGATTTAGCTTCAAAATCAAGCGAAGTAGAAGGCTTAGCTTCAAATCCAAGCGAAACACATGATTTAGATTCAAAATCAAGCGAAGTAGAATGCTTAGCTTCAAATCCATGCGAAACGCATGATTTAGCTTCAAATCCTTTTTTTATACACGATTTGGCGTCATCTGCATGATTAATCAAAATATGTTAGCTTCAAATCCAAGCGAAACACATGATTTAGCTTCAAATCATTTGCGAAGTAGAAGGCTTAGCTTCAAATCCATTCGAAACACATGATTTAGCTTGAAATCAATGCGAAGTAGAAGGCTTAGCTTCAAATCTATGCGAAACAAATGGTTTAGCTTCAAATACTTGTGATATACATCATTTACCTTCAAATGCAGGCGAAACGAACGAGTTAGCTTGAAATCCATGCGGAACACATGATTTAGTTTCAAATCAATGCGAAGTAGAAGGCTTAGCTTCACATCAATGCGAAACAAGTGGTTTATCTTCAAATTCCTGTGATACACATGATATAGCATCAACTGCAGGCGAAACAAACAAGTTAGCTTCAAATCCAAGCGAAACACGTGATTTGGCTTCAAATTCATGCGAGACACATGGTTTAGCTTAATATTCATGCGAAACAGATGGTTTAGATTCAGATACTTGTGATAAACATGATGAAGCTTCAACTGCATGCGAAACAAACGAGTTAGCTTCAAATGCAAGCGAAACACACGATTTAGCTTCAAATTAATGCGAAGTAGGACGCTTAGCTTCAAATTCATGCAAAACGAATGGTTTAGCTTCAAATACTTTGCGAATATAAGTGATATTGGTTCAAATGCGGACGAAACAAACGAGTTAGCTTCAAATGCAAGCGAAACACATGATTTAGCGTCAAATCAATGCGAAGAAGAAGGCTTAGCTTAAAATCCATGCGAATCAAATGGTTTAGCTTCAAATACTTATGATATACATGATTTAGCTTGAACAGCATGCGAGACAAACGAGTTAGCTTCAAATGCAAACGAAACACACGATTTAGCTTCAAACTAATGCGAAGTAGGACGCTTAGCTTCAAATTCATTCAAAACGAATGGTTTAGCTTCAAATACTTGTGAATATAAGTGATATAGTTTCAAATGCAGACGAAACAAACGAGTTAGCTTCAAATCAATTCGAATCACATGATTTAGCTTCATCTCAATGCGAAGTAGAAGACTTATCTTCGAAACCATGCAAAACAAATGGTTTAGCTTCAAATACTTGCGAATATAAGTGATATAGCTTCAAATCCATGCGAAACACATGGTTTAGCTTAATATTCATGCGAAACAGATGGTTTAGATTCAGATACTTGTGATAAACATGATGAAGCTTCAACTGCATGCGAAACAAACGAGTTAGCTTCAAATGCAAGCGAAACACACGATTTAGCTTCAAATTAATGCGAAGTAGGACGCTTAGCTTCAAATTCATGCAAAACGAATAGTTTAGCTTCAAATACTTTGCGAATATAAGTGATATTGGTTCAAATGCGGACGAAACAAACGAGTTAGCTTCAAATGCAAGCGAAACACATGATTTAGCTACCAATCAATGCGCAGTAGAAGGCTTAGCTTCAAATCCATGCGAAACAAATGGTTCAGCTTCAAATAATTGTGATATACATGATTTAGCTTCAACTGCAGGCGAAACAAACGAGTTGGCTTCAAAACCAAGCGAATACATGATTTAGCTTCAAATCAATACGAACTAGGACGCTTAGCTTCAAATCCATGCGAAACGAATGATTTATCTTCAAATACTGGCGAATATAAGTGATATTGGTTCAAATGCAGACGAAACAAACGAGTTTTCTTCAAATCAATGCGAAACACGTCATTTAGCATCAAATAAATGCGAAGTAGAAGGCTTAGCTACAAATCCATGCGAAACAAATGGTTCAGCTTCAAATAATTGTGATATACATGATTTAGCTTCAACTGCAGGCGATACAAACGAGTTGGCTTCAATTCCAAGCGAATACATGATTTAGCTCCAAATAAATACGAACTAGGAGGCTTAGCTTCAAATCCATGCGAAACGAATGATTTATCTTCAAATACTGGCGAATATAAGTGAAATTGGTTCAAATGCATGCGACAATAACGAGTTATCTCCAAATCAATGCGAAACACGTGACTTAGCATCAAGTAAATGCGAAGTAGAAGGCTTAGCTTCAAAACCATGCCAAACAAATGGTTCAGTTTCAAATACTTGTGATATGCGTGATTTAGCTTCAACTGCATGCGAAACAACGAGTTGGCTTCAAATCCATGCGAATACATGATTTTGCTTCTAATCAATACGAAGTAGGAGGCTTAGCTTCAAATCCATGCGAAACGAATGATTTATCTTCAAATACTGGCGAATATAAGTGATATTGGATCAAATGCAGACGAAACAAACGAGTTAGCTTCAAATGCAAGCGAAACACATGATTTAGCTTCAAATCAATGCGCAGTAGAAGGCTTAGCTTCAAATCCATGCGAAACACATGGTTTAGCTTAATATTCATGGGAAACAGATGGTTTAGATTCAGATACTTGTGATAAACATGATTTAGCATTTACTGCATACGAAACAAACGAGTTAGATTCAAATCCAAGCGAAACACATGATTTAGCTTCAAAATCAAGCGAGGTAGAAGGCTTAGCTTCAAATCCAAGCGAAACACATGATTTAGATTCAAAATCAAGCGAAGTAGAATGCTTAGCTTCAAATCCATGCGAAACGCATGATTTAGCTTCAAATCCTTTTTTTATACACGATTTGGCGTCATCTGCATGATTAATCAAAATATGTTAGCTTCAAATCCAAGCGAAACACATGATTTAGCTTCAAATCATTTGCGAAGTAGAAGGCTTAGCTTCAAATCCATTCGAAACACATGATTTAGCTTGAAATCAATGCGAAGTAGAAGGCTTAGCTTCAAATCTATGCGAAACAAATGGTTTAGCTTCAAATACTTGTGATATACATCATTTACCTTCAAATGCAGGCGAAACGAACGAGTTAGCTTGAAATCCATGCGGAACACATGATTTAGTTTCAAATCAATGCGAAGTAGAAGGCTTAGCTTCACATCAATGCGAAACAAGTGGTTTATCTTCAAATTCCTGTGATACACATGATATAGCATCAACTGCAGGCGAAACAAACAAGTTAGCTTCAAATCCAAGCGAAACACGTGATTTGGCTTCAAATTCATGCGAGACACATGGTTTAGCTTAATATTCATGCGAAACAGATGGTTTAGATTCAGATACTTGTGATAAACATGATGAAGCTTCAACTGCATGCGAAACAAACGAGTTAGCTTCAAATGCAAGCGAAACACACGATTTAGCTTCAAATTAATGCGAAGTAGGACGCTTAGCTTCAAATTCATGCAAAACGAATGGTTTAGCTTCAAATACTTTGCGAATATAAGTGATATTGGTTCAAATGCGGACGAAACAAACGAGTTAGCTTCAAATGCAAGCGAAACACATGATTTAGCGTCAAATCAATGCGAAGAAGAAGGCTTAGCTTAAAATCCATGCGAATCAAATGGTTTAGCTTCAAATACTTATGATATACATGATTTAGCTTGAACAGCATGCGAGACAAACGAGTTAGCTTCAAATGCAAACGAAACACACGATTTAGCTTCAAACTAATGCGAAGTAGGACGCTTAGCTTCAAATTCATTCAAAACGAATGGTTTAGCTTCAAATACTTGTGAATATAAGTGATATAGTTTCAAATGCAGACGAAACAAACGAGTTAGCTTCAAATCAATTCGAATCACATGATTTAGCTTCATCTCAATGCGAAGTAGAAGACTTATCTTCGAAACCATGCAAAACAAATGGTTTAGCTTCAAATACTTGCGAATATAAGTGATATAGCTTCAAATCCATGCGAAACACATGGTTTAGCTTAATATTCATGCGAAACAGATGGTTTAGATTCAGATACTTGTGATAAACATGATGAAGCTTCAACTGCATGCGAAACAAACGAGTTAGCTTCAAATGCAAGCGAAACACACGATTTAGCTTCAAATTAATGCGAAGTAGGACGCTTAGCTTCAAATTCATGCAAAACGAATAGTTTAGCTTCAAATACTTTGCGAATATAAGTGATATTGGTTCAAATGCGGACGAAACAAACGAGAAAGCTTCAAATGCAAGCGAAACACATGATTTAGCTACCAATCAATGCGCAGTAGAAGGCTTAGCTTCAAATCCATGCGAAACAAATGGTTCAGCTACAAATAATTGTGATATACATGATTTAGCTTCAACTGCAGGCGAAACAAACGAGTTGGCTTCAAAACCAAGCGAATACATGATTTAGCTTCAAATCAATACGAACTAGGACGCTTATCTTCAAATCCATGCGAAACGAATGATTTATCTTCAAATACTGGCGAATATAAGTGATATTGGTTCAAATGCAGACGAAACAAACGAGTTTTCTTCAAATCAATGCGAGACACGTCATTTAGCATCAAATAAATGCGAAGTAGAAGGCTTAGCTACAAATCCATGCGAAACAAATGGTTCAGCTTCAAATAATTGTGATATACATGATTTAGCTTCAACTGCAGGCGATACAAACGAGTTAGCTTCAATTCCAAGCGAATACATGATTTAGCTCCGAATAAATACGAACTAGGAGGCTTAGCTTCAAATCCATGCGAAACGAATGATTTATCTTCAAATACTGGCGAATATAAGTGAAATTGGTTCAAATGCATGCGACACTAACGAGTTATCTCCAAATCAATGCGAAACACGTGACTTAGCATCAAGTAAATGCGAAGTAGAAGGCTTAGCTTCAAAACCATGCCAAACAAATGGTTCAGTTTCAAATACTTGTGATATGCGTGATTTAGCTTCAACTGCATGCGAAACAACGAGTTGGCTTCAAATCCATGCGAATACATGATTTTGCTTCTAATCAATACGAAGTAGGAGGCTTAGCTTCAAATCCATGCGAAACGAATGATTTATCTTCAAATACTGGCGAATATAAGTGATATTGGATCAAATGCAGACGAAACAAACGAGTTAGCTTCAAATGCAAGCGAAACACATGATTTAGCTTCAAATCAATGCGCAGTAGAAGGCTTAGCTTCAAATCCATGCGAAACAAATGGTTCAGCTTCAAATAATTGTGATATACATGATGTGGCTTCAACTGCAGGCGAAACAAACGAGTTGGCTTCAAATCCAAGCGAAACACATGATTTAGCTTCAAATCAATGCGAAGTAGAAGGCTTAGCTTCAAATCCATGCGAAACAAATGGTTTAGCTTCAAATACTTGTGATGTACATGATTTATCTTCAACTGCATGCGAAACAAAGGAGTTAGCCTCAAATCCGTGCGAAACACATGATTTAGCGTCAAATCAATGCGAAGAAGAAGGCTTAGCTTAAAATCCATGCGAATCAAATGGTTTAGCTTCAAATACTTATGATATACATGATTTAGCTTGAACAGCATGCGAGACAAACGAGTTAGCTTCAAATGCAAACGAAACACACGATTTAGCTTCAAATTAATGCGAAGTAGGACGCTTAGCTTCAAATTCATTCAAAACGAATGGTTTAGCTTCAAATACTTGTGAATATAAGTGATATAGTTTCAAATGCAGACGAAACAAACGAGTTAGCTTCAAATCAATTCGAATCACATGATTTAGCTTCATCTCAATGCGAAGTAGAAGACTTATCTTCGAAACCATGCAAAACAAATGGTTTAGCTTCAAATACTTGCGAATATAAGTGATATAGCTTCAAATCCATGCGAAACACATGGTTTAGCTTAATATTCATGGGAAACAGATGGTTTAGATTCAGATACTTGTGATAAACATGATTTAGCTTTTACTGCATACGAAACAAACGAGTTAGATTCAAATCCAAGCGAAACACATGATTTAGCTTCAAAATCAAGCGAAGTAGAAGGCTTAGCTTCAAATCCAAGCGAAACACATGATTTAGATTCAAAATCAAGCGAAGTAGAATGCTTAGCTTCAAATCCATGCGAAACGCATGATTTAGCTTCAAATCCTTTTTTTATACACGATTTGGCGTCATCTGCATGATTAATCAAAATATGTTAGCTTCAAATCCAAGCGAAACACATGATTTAGCTTCAAATCATTTGCGAAGTAGAAGGCTTAGCTTCAAATCCATTCGAAACACATGATTTAGCTTGAAATCAATGCGAAGTAGAAGGCTTAGCTTCAAATCTATGCGAAACAAATGGTTTAGCTTCAAATACTTGTGATATACATCATTTACCTTCAAATGCAGGCGAAACGAACGAGTTAGCTTGAAATCCATGCGGAACACATGATTTAGTTTCAAATAAATGCGAAGTAGAAGGCTTAGCTTCACATCAATGCGAAACAAGTGGTTTATCTTCAAATTCCTGTGATACACATGATATAGCATCAACTGCAGGCGAAACAAACAAGTTAGCTTCAAATCCAAGCGAAACACGTGATTTGGCTTCAAATTCATGCGAGACACATGGTTTAGCTTAATATTCATGCGAAACAGATGGTTTAGATTCAGATACTTGTGATAAACATGATGAAGCTTCAACTGCATGCGAATCAAACGAGTTAGCTTCAAATGCAAGCGAAACACACGATTTAGCTTCAAATCAATGCGCAGTAGAAGGCTTAGCTTCAAATCCATGCGAAACAAATGGTTTAGCTTCAAATACTTGTGATGTACATGATTTATCTTCAACTGCATGCGAAACAAAGGAGTTAGCCTCAAATCCGTGCGAAACACATGATTTAGCGTCAAATCAATGCGAAGAAGAAGGCTTAGCTTAAAATCCATGCGAATCAAATGGTTTAGCTTCAAATACTTATGATATACATGATTTAGCTTGAACAGCATGCGAGACAAACGAGTTAGCTTCAAATGCAAACGAAACACACGATTTAGCTTCAAATTAATGCGAAGTAGGACGCTTAGCTTCAAATTCATTCAAAACGAATGGTTTAGCTTCAAATACTTGTGAATATAAGTGATATAGTTTCAAATGCAGACGAAACAAACGAGTTAGCTTCAAATCAATTCGAATCACATGATTTAGCTTCATCTCAGTGCAAAGTAGAAGACTTATCTTCGAAACCATGCAAAACAAATGGTTTAGCTTCAAATACTTGCGAATATAAGTGATATAGCTTCAAATCCATGCGAAACACATGGTTTAGCTTAATATTCATGGGAAACAGATGGTTTAGATTCAGATACTTGTGATAAACATGATTTAGCATTTACTGCATACGAAACAAACGAGTTAGATTCAAATCCAAGCGAAACACATGATTTAGCTTCAAAATCAAGCGAAGTAGAAGGCTTAGCTTCAAATCCAAGCGAAACACATGATTTAGATTCAAAATCAAGCGAAGTAGAATGCTTAGCTTCAAATCCATGCGAAACGCATGATTTAGCTTCAAATCCTTTTTTTATACACGATTTGGCGTCATCTGCATGATTAATCAAAATATGTTAGCTTCAAATCCAAGCGAAACACATGATTTAGCTTCAAATCATTTGCGAAGTAGAAGGCTTAGCTTCAAATCCATTCGAAACACATGATTTAGCTTGAAATCAATGCGAAGTAGAAGGCTTAGCTTCAAATCTATGCGAAACAAATGGTTTAGCTTCAAATACTTGTGATATACATCATTTACCTTCAAATGCAGGCGAAACGAACGAGTTAGCTTGAAATCCATGCGGAACACATGATTTAGTTTCAAATCAATGCGAAGTAGAAGGCTTAGCTTCACATCAATGCGAAACAAGTGGTTTATCTTCAAATTCCTGTGATACACATGATATAGCATCAACTGCAGGCGAAACAAACAAGTTAGCTTCAAATCCAAGCGAAACACGTGATTTGGCTTCAAATTCATGCGAGACACATGGTTTAGCTTAATATTCATGCGAAACAGATGGTTTAGATTCAGATACTTGTGATAAACATGATGAAGCTTCAACTGCATGCGAAACAAACGAGTTAGCTTCAAATGCAAGCGAAACACACGATTTAGCTTCAAATCAATGCGCAGTAGAAGGCTTAGCTTCAAATCCATGCGAAACAAATGGTTTAGCTTCAAATACTTGTGATGTACATGATTTATCTTCAACTGCATGCGAAACAAAGGAGTTAGCCTCAAATCCGTGCGAAACACATGATTTAGCGTCAAATCAATGCGAAGAAGAAGGCTTAGCTTAAAATCCATGCGAATCAAATGGTTTAGCTTCAAATACTTATGATATACATGATTTAGCTTGAACAGCATGCGAGACAAACGAGTTAGCTTCAAATGCAAACGAAACACACGATTTAGCTTCAAATTAATGCGAAGTAGGACGCTTAGCTTCAAATTCATTCAAAACGAATGGTTTAGCTTCAAATACTTGTGAATATAAGTGATATAGTTTCAAATGCAGACGAAACAAACGAGTTAGCTTCAAATCAATTCGAATCACATGATTTAGCTTCATCTCAGTGCAAAGTAGAAGACTTATCTTCGAAACCATGCAAAACAAATGGTTTAGCTTCAAATACTTGCGAATATAAGTGATATAGCTTCAAATCCATGCGAAACGCATGATTTAGCTTCAAATCCTTTTTTTATACACGATTTGGCGTCATCTGCATGATTAATCAAAATATGTTAGCTTCAAATCCAAGCGAAACACATGATTTAGCTTCAAATCATTTGCGAAGTAGAAGGCTTAGCTTCAAATCCATTCGAAACACATGATTTAGCTTGAAATCAATGCGAAGTAGAAGGCTTAGCTTCAAATCTATGCGAAACAAATGGTTTAGCTTCAAATACTTGTGATATACATCATTTACCTTCAAATGCAGGCGAAACGAACGAGTTAGCTTGAAATCCATGCGGAACACATGATTTAGTTTCAAATCAATGCGAAGTAGAAGGCTTAGCTTCACATCAATGCGAAACAAGTGGTTTATCTTCAAATTCCTGTGATACACATGATATAGCATCAACTGCAGGCGAAACAAACAAGTTAGCTTCAAATCCAAGCGAAACACGTGATTTGGCTTCAAATTCATGCGAGACACATGGTTTAGCTTAATATTCATGCGAAACAGATGGTTTAGATTCAGATACTTGTGATAAACATGATGAAGCTTCAACTGCATGCGAAACAAACGAGTTAGCTTCAAATGCAAGCGAAACACACGATTTAGCTTCAAATTAATGCGAAGTAGGACGCTTAGCTTCAAATTCATGCAAAACGAATGGTTCAGCTTCAAATACTTTGCGAATATAAGTGATATAGCTTCAAATCCATGCGAAACACATGGTTTAGCTTAATATTCATGGGAAACAGATGGTTTAGATTCAGATACTTGTGATAAACATGATTTAGCATTTACTGCATACGAAACAAACGAGTTAGATTCAAATCCAAGCGAAACACATGATTTAGCTTCAAAATCAAGCGAAGTAGAAGGCTTAGCTTCAAATCCAAGCGAAACACATGATTTAGATTCAAAATCAAGCGAAGTAGAATGCTTAGCTTCAGATCCATGCGAAACGCATGATTTAGCTTCAAATCCTTTTTTTATACACGATTTGGCGTCATCTGCATGATTAATCAAAATATGTTAGCTTCAAATCCAAGCGAAACACATGATTTAGCTTCAAATCATTTGCGAAGTAGAAGGCTTAGCTTCAAATCCATTCGAAACACATGATTTAGCTTGAAATCAATGCGAAGTAGAAGGCTTAGCTTCAAATCTATGCGAAACAAATGGTTTAGCTTCAAATACTTGTGATATACATCATTTACCTTCAAATGCAGGCGAAACGAACGAGTTAGCTTGAAATCCATGCGGAACACATGATTTAGTTTCAAATCAATGCGAAGTAGAAGGCTTAGCTTCACATCAATGCGAAACAAGTGGTTTATCTTCAAATTCCTGTGATACACATGATATAGCATCAACTGCAGGCGAAACAAACAAGTTAGCTTCAAATCCAAGCGAAACACGTGATTTGGCTTCAAATTCATGCGAGACACATGGTTTAGCTTAATATTCATGCGAAACAGATGGTTTAGATTCAGATACTTGTGATAAACATGATGAAGCTTCAACTGCATGCGAAACAAACGAGTTAGCTTCAAATGCAAGCGAAACACACGATTTAGCTTCAAATTAATGCGAAGTAGGACGCTTAGCTTCAAATTCATGCAAAACGAATGGTTTAGCTTCAAATACTTTGCGAATATAAGTGATATTGGTTCAAATGCGGACGAAACAAACGAGTTAGCTTCAAATGCAAGCGAAACACATGATTTAGCGTCAAATCAATGCGAAGAAGAAGGCTTAGCTTAAAATCCATGCGAATCAAATGGTTTAGCTTCAAATACTTATGATATACATGATTTAGCTTGAACAGCATGCGAGACAAACGAGTTAGCTTCAAATGCAAACGAAACACACGATTTAGCTTCAAACTAATGCGAAGTAGGACGCTTAGCTTCAAATTCATTCAAAACGAATGGTTTAGCTTCAAATACTTGTGAATATAAGTGATATAGTTTCAAATGCAGACGAAACAAACGAGTTAGCTTCAAATCAATTCGAATCACATGATTTAGCTTCATCTCAATGCGAAGTAGAAGACTTATCTTCGAAACCATGCAAAACAAATGGTTTAGCTTCAAATACTTGCGAATATAAGTGATATAGCTTCAAATCCATGCGAAACACATGGTTTAGCTTAATATTCATGCGAAACAGATGGTTTAGATTCAGATACTTGTGATAAACATGATGAAGCTTCAACTGCATGCTAAACAAACGAGTTAGCTTCAAATGCAAGCGAAACACACGATTTAGCTTCAAATTAATGCGAAGTAGGACGCTTAGCTTCAAATTCATGCAAAACGAATAGTTTAGCTTCAAATACTTTGCGAATATAAGTGATATTGGTTCAAATGCGGACGAATCAAACGAGTTAGCTTCAAATGCAAGCGAAACACATGATTTAGCTACCAATCAATGCGCAGTAGAAGGCTTAGCTTCAAATCCATGCGAAACAAATGGTTCAGCTTCAAATAATTGTGATATACATGATTTAGCTTCAACTGCAGGCGAAACAAACGAGTTGGCTTCAAAACCAAGCGAATACATGATTTAGCTTCAAATCAATACGAACTAGGACGCTTAGCTTCAAATCCATGCGAAACGAATGATTTATCTTCAAATACTGGCGAATATAAGTGATATTGGTTCAAATGCAGACGAAACAAACGAGTTTTCTTCAAATCAATGCGAGACACGTCATTTAGCATCAAATAAATGCGAAGTAGAAGGCTTAGCTACAAATCCATGCGAAACAAATGGTTCAGCTTCAAATAATTGTGATATACATGATTTAGCTTCAACTGCAGGCGATACAAACGAGTTGGCTTCAATTCCAAGCGAATACATGATTTAGCTCCAAATAAATACGAACTAGGAGGCTTAGCTTCAAATCCATGCGAAACGAATGATTTATCTTCAAATACTGGCGAATATAAGTGAAATTGGTTCAAATGCATGCGACACTAACGAGTTATCTCCAAATCAATGCGAAACACGTGACTTAGCATCAAGTAAATGCGAAGTAGAAGGCTTAGCTTCAAAACCATGCCAAACAAATGGTTCAGTTTCAAATACTTGTGATATGCGTGATTTAGCTTCAACTGCATGCGAAACAACGAGTTGGCTTCAAATCCATGCGAATACATGATTTTGCTTCTAATCAATACGAAGTAGGAGGCTTAGCTTCAAATCCATGCGAAACGAATGATTTATCTTCAAATACTGGCGAATATAAGTGATATTGGATCAAATGCAGACGAAACAAACGAGTTAGCTTCAAATGCAAGCGAAACACATGATTTAGCTTCAAATCAATGCGCAGTAGAAGGCTTAGCTTCAAATCCATGCGAAACAAATGGTTCAGCTTCAAATAATTGTGATATACATGATGTGGCTTCAACTGCAGGCGAAACAAACGAGTTGGCTTCAAATCCAAGCGAAACACATGATTTAGCTTCAAATCAATGCGCAGTAGAAGGCTTAGCTTCAAATCCATGCGAAACAAATGGTTTAGCTTCAAATACTTGTGATGTACATGATTTATCTTCAACTGCATGCGAAACAAAGGAGTTAGCCTCAAATCCGTGCGAAACACATGATTTAGCGTCAAATCAATGCGAAGAAGAAGGCTTAGCTTAAAATACATGATAGACAAATGATTTATCTTCAGATAATTGCGATATACGTGATATAGCTTCATATGCAGGCGAAACAATCGAGTTAGCTTCAAATCAATGCGAAGTGGAACGCTTAGCCTCAAATACATGAGAAACAAATGGTTTAGCTTCAAATACATGTGATATACATGATTTAGCTTCAACTGCATGCGAAACAAACGCTTTACCTTCAAATTCAAGCGAAACACATTATTTAGGTTCAAATCTATGCGAAGTGGAAGGCTTAGCTTCAAATACATGAGAAACAAATGATTTATCTTCAGATAATTGCGATATAAGTGATGTAGCTTCAAATGCAGGCGAAACAATCGAGTTAGCTTCAAATCAATGCGAAGTAGAAGGCTTAGCTTCAAACACATGTGAAACAAATGATTTATCTTCAGATAATTGCGATATAAGTGATACAGCTTCAAATCCATGCGAAACACATGATTTAGCTTCAAATTCATGCGAATCACATGGATTAGCTTCATAGCTTCATATTCTTTCGAAACAGATGGATTAGATCCAGATACTTGTGATGTACATGTTTTAGATTCAACTGCATGCGAAACAAACGCTTTATCTTCAAATCCAAGCGAAACACATGATTTATCTTCAAATCAATGCGAACTGGAAGGCTTAGCTTCAAATCCATGCTAATCAAACGGTTTAGCTTCAAATACATGTGATATACATGATTTAGCTTCAACTGCATGCGAAACAAACGCTTTACCTTCAAATGCAGGCGAAACAAACGAGTTAGCTTCACATCCATGCGAAACACATGATTTAGATTCAAATTATTGCCAAGTACATGGCTTATGTTCAAATACATGAGAAACAAATGATTTATCTTCAGATAATTGCGATATAAGTGAAATAGATTGAAATGCAGTCGAATCAATCGAGTTAGCTTCAAATTTATGCCAAGTAGGAGGCTTATCTTCAAATCCATGCGAAACAAATGGTTTAGCTTCAAATACTTGTGATATACATGATTTAACTTCAAATGCAGGCGAAACAAACGAGTTAGCTTCAAATCCATGCCATACACACGATTTAGATTAAAATCAATGCGAAGTAGAAGGCTTATCTTCAAAACCATCCGAAACAAATGGTTTGGCTTCAAATACTTGCGATATAAATGAAACAGCTTCAAATGAAGACGAAACAAACGAGTTAGTTTCAAATCCATGCGAAACATATGATTTAGCATCAAAGCAATGCGAAGTGGAAGGCTTAGCTTCAAATCAATCCGAAACAAATGGCTTAGCTTCAAATACTTGTGGTATACATGATTTAGCTTCAACTGCAAGCGAAAAAAACGATTTAGCTTCAAATCCAAGCGAAACACATTATTTGGGTTCAAATCAATGCGATGTAGACGGCTTAGCTTCAAATACATGAGAAACAAATGGTTTAGTTTCAAATACTTGTGCTACAAATGATTTATCTTCAAATGCAGGCGAAACAAAAGAGTTAGCTTCACAACCAAGCAAAACACATCATTTAGCTTCAAATTCATGCGAATCAATGGTTTAGCTCAATATTCATGCGAAACAGATGGTTTATATTCAGATACTTGTGATAAGCATGATTTAGCTTCAACTGCATGCGAAACAAACGAGTTAGCTTCAAATCCAAGTGAAACACATGATTTACCTTCAAATCAATGCGAAATAGAAGGCTTATCTTCAAATCCATACGAAACAAATGTTTTAGCTTCAAATACTTGTGATATACATGATTTAGCTTCAACTGCATGCGAAACAAACGAGTTAGCCACAAATCCATGCGATTCACATGAATTAGCTTCGAATCAATGCGAAACAAATGATTTATCTTCAAATCAATGCGAAGTTGAAGGCTTATCTTCAAATCCACGCGAAACAAATGGTTTAGTTTCAAACACTTGTGCTATACATGATTTATCTTCAAATGCAGGCGAAAAAAACGAGTTGGCTTCAAAACCAAGCGAAACACATGATTTATCTTCAAGTCAATGCGAAGTTGAAGGCTTTGCTTCAAATCCATGCGAAGCGAATGGTTTAGCTTCAAATACTTGTGATATACATGATTTATCTTCAAATACAGGCGAAAAAAACGAGTTAGCTTCAAATCCATGCGAAACACATTATTTAGGTTCAAAGCAATGCGAAGTGGACGGCTTAGCTTCAAATACATGAGAAACAAATGATTTATCTTCAGATAATTGCGATATAAGTGATATAGATTCAAATGCAGTCGAATCAATCGAGTTAGCTTCAAATCCATGCGAAGTTGGAGGATTATCTTCAAATCCATGCGAAACAAATGGTTTAGCTTCAAATACTTGTGATATACATGATTTAGCTTCAACTGCATGCGAAACAAACGAGTTAGCTTCAAATCCAAGCGAAACACATGATTCGGCTTCAAATCAATGCGAAGTAGAAGGCATAGCTTCAGATCCATGCGAAACGAATGGTTTAGCTACAAATACTTGCGAATATAAATGATATAGCTTCAAATGAAGGCGAAACAAACGAGTTAGTTTCAAATCCGCGCGGAACACGTGATTTAGCTTCACATCAATGCGCAGTAGAAGGCATAGCTTCAAATCCATACGAAACAAATGGTTCAGCTTCAAATAATTGTGATATACATGATTTAGCTTCAACTGCTGGCGAAACAAACCAGTTAGCTTCAAATCGATGCGAAACACATGATTTAGCTTCAAATCAATGCGAAGTAGAAGGAGTAGCTTCAAATCCATGCGAAGTAGAAGGCTTATCTTCGAAACCATGCGAAACAAATGGTTTAGTTTCAAATAATTTTGATATTAATGATTTAGCTTTAAATTCATGCGAAACACATCGTTTAGATTCATATTCATGCGAAGCACATGGCTTAACTTAATATTCATGCGAAACAAATTGTTCAGCTTCAAATACTTGAGATATACATGATTGAGCTTCAAGTGCTTGTGAAACAAACGTGTTAACTACAAATCCAAGCGAAACTCATGATTTAGATTCAAATCAATGCGAAGTAGAAGGGTTAGCATCAAATCCAAGTGAATCACATGATTTAGATTCAAATCAATGCGAAGTAGAAGGCTTAGCTTCAAATTCATGCGAAACGTATGGTTTAGCTACAAATACTTGCGAATATAAATGATATAGCTTCAAATGCAGACGAAACGAACGAGTTAGTTTCAAATCCGCGCGGAACACATGATTTAGCTTCGCATCAATGCGCAGTAGGAGGCATAGCTTCAAATCCATACGAAACAAATGGTTCAGCTTCAAATAATTGTGATATACATGATTTAGCTTCAACTGCTGGCGAAACAAACCAGTTAGCTTCATATCGATGCGAAACACATGATTTAGCTTCAAATCAATGCGAACTAGAAGTATTAGCTTCAAATCCATGCGAAGTAGAAGGCTTATCTTCGAAACCATGCGAAACAAATGGTTTAGCTTCAAATACTTTTGATATAAATGATTTAGTTTTAAATTCATGCGAAACACAGCGATTAGATTCATATTCATGCGAAGCACATTGTTTACCTTAATATTCATGCGAAACAAATTGTTCAGCTTCAAATACTTGTGATATACATGAGTGAGCTTCAACTGCATGTGAAACAAACGTGTTACCTTCAAATCCAAGCGAAACACATGATTTAGCTTCAAATCAATGCGAAGTAGAATGGTTAGCATCAAATCCATGCGAAACGAATGACTGAGCTTCAAATACTTGCGATTATACGTGATATAACTTCGAATGTAGGTGAAACAACCGAGTTAGCTTCAAATCTATACCAAACACAAGATTTAGCTTCTAATCAATGCGAAGTAGAAGGCTTAGTTTCAAATCCAAGCGAAACACATGATTTAGCTTCAAATTCATGCGAATCAAATGGTTTGGCTTCCAATACTTGTGATATACATGATTAAGCTTCAACTGCATGCCAAACAAACGAGTTAGCTTCAAATCCATGAGAAACACATGATTTAGCTTCAAATTCATTACAAAAACATGGTTTAGCTTAATACTCATGCGAAAAACATGGTTTAACTTAGTATTCATGCGAAACAAATTGTTCAGCTTCAAATACTTGTGATATACATGATTGAGCTTCAAGTGCATGTAAAACAAACGTGTTAACTACAAATCCAAGCGAAACTCATGATTTAGCTTCAAATCAATGCGAAGTAGAAGGGTTAGCATCAAATCCAAGTGAATCACATGATTTAGATTCAAATCAATGCGAAGTAGAAGGCTTAGCTTCAAATTCATGCGAAACGAATGATTGACCGTCAAATACTTGAGAATATAAGTGATATAGCTTCAAATGTAGGCGAAACAATCGAGTTAGCTTGAAATCAATGCGATGTAGGAGGCTTATCTTCAAATCCATGCGAATCATATGAATTAGCTTCTAATACTTGTAATATACATTATTTAGCTTCAACTGCATGCGAAACAAACGAGTTAGCTACAAATTCAAGCGCGACACATGGTTTAGCTTCAAATTCATGCAAAGTAGAAGACTTAGCTACAAATCAATGCGAATCAAATGGTTTAGCTTCAAATACTTGCGATATACGTGATTTAGCTTCAACTGCATGCGAAACAAAAGAGTTACCTTCAAATCAATGTCGATCACATGATTTAGCTTCAAATCAATGCGAAGTAGAATGCTTATCTTCGTAACCATTCGAAACAGATTGTTCAGTTTCACATACTTGTAATAAACATGATTTGGCTTCAAATGCAGGTGAAACAACCGAGTTAGCTTCAAATCCATACCAAACACAAGATTTAGCTTCTAATCAATGCGAAGTAGAAGGCTTAGTTTCAAATCCAAGCGAAACACATGATTTTGCTTCAAATTCATGCGAATCAAATGGTTTGGCTTCCAATACTTGTGATATACATGATTTAGCTTCAACTGCATGCCAAACAAACGAGTTAGCTTCAAATCCATGAGAAACACATGATTTAGCTTCAAATCAATGCGATGTAGAAGGCTTGACTTCAAATCCATGCGACACAAATGATTTAGCTTCAAATACTTGCGATATAAATCATATAGCTAAAAATGCAGGCGAAACAAACGAGTTAGCTTCTAATCAGTGCAAAGTAGAAGGTTTATCTTCAAATTCATGCGAAGCAAATCATTTAGCTTCAAATATTTGCGATATATGTGATATAGATACAAATGCAGGCGAAACAAACGAGATAGCTTCAAATCCATGCGAAACAAATGATTTAGCATCAGATACATGCGATATAAGTGATATAGCTTCAAATGCAGGGGAAACCAACGGGTTAGCTTCAAAACCATGCCAAACAGATGATTAAGATTCAAATTCATGAGAAACACATGGTTTAGCTTCATATTCTTGCGAAACAAGATGTTTAGCTTCAGATACTTGCGATATAAGTGATATAGCTTCAAATGGAGTCGAAACAAACGAGTTTGCTTCAAATCCAAGCGAATTACATGATTTATCTTCAAATCAATGCGATTTAGAAGGTTTAGCTTCAAATCCACGCGAAACACATGATTTAGCTTCAAATTAATGCGAAGTAGAAGGCTTTGCTTCCAATCCAAGCGAAACACATGATTTAGCTTCAAATCAATGCGAAGTAGAAGGCTTAGCTTCGAATCCATGAGAAACAAATGATTTAGCTTCAGATACTTGCGATATAATTGATATAGCTGCATACGCAGGCGAAACAAAAGAGTTAGCTTCATGTGCAAGCGAAACACTTGATTTAGCTTCAAATCAATGCGAAGTAGAAGGCTTAGCTTCGAATCCATGAGAAACAAATGATTTAGCTTCAGATACTTGCGATATAATTGATATAGCTTCATACGCAGGCGAAACAAAAGAGTTAGCTTCATATGCAAGCAAACACATGATTTAGCTTCAAATCAATGCGATGTAGAAGGTTTAGCTTCCAAATCAGTGCGAAACACATGATTTAGCATCAAATCCAAGCGAAACACATGATTTTGCTTCAAATCAATGCGATCTAGAAGGCTTAGCTTCAAATCCAAGCGACACTAATCATTTAGCTTTAAATACTTGCGATTTAAGTGATGCAGCTTCAAATGCAGGCGTTACAAACGAGTTAGCTTCAAATGCAGGAGAAACAATCGAGTGATATACAAATCAAAGGGTAACACATGATTTAACTTCAAATCAATGCGAAGTAGAAGGCATAGATTCAAATCCATGCGATACAAATGGTTTAGCTTCAAATACTTGGGATAAACATGATTTAGATCCAACTGCATGCGAAAGAAACGAGTTAGCTTCAAATCCAATTGAAACAAACGAGTTAGCTTAAAATCCAAGCGAAACAAACGAGTTAGCTTGAAATCAATGCGAAACACTTGCTTTAGCTTCAAATCAATGCGAAGTAGAAGGCCTAACTTCAAATCCATGCGATACGAATGATTTAGCTTCAAATACTTGCGAATATAAATGATATAGCTTCAAATGCTTGCGAAACAAACGAGTTAGCTTCAAATCCATGGGAAACACATGATTTAGCATCAAATCAATGCGAAGTAGAAGGCATAGCTTCAAATCTATGCGAAACAAATGGTTTAGCTTCAAATACTTGTGATATACATGATTTAGCTTCAACTGCATGCGAAACATACGAGGTTGTTTCGAATCCAAGCGAAACACATGATTTAGATTCAAATCGTGCGAAGTAGGTGGCTTAGCTTCAACTGCATGCGGAACGAACGAGTTAGCTTCAAATCCAAAGGGAGCACATCATTTAATATCAAATCAATTCGAAGTAGAAGACTTAGCTTCAAATCAATGCGAAACAAATGGTTTAGCTTTAAATACTTGTGATATACATGATTTAGCTCCAACTGCATGCGAAAAAAACGAGTCAGCTTCAAATACAAGCGAAACACATGATTTAGCCTCACATCATTGCGAAGTAGAAGGCTTAGCTTCAAATCCGTGCGAATCAAAAGGTTTAGTTCAAATACTTGTGATATACATGATTTAGATTCAACTGCATGCGAAAAAAACGAGTTAGCTTCAAATCCATGCGAATCACATGATTTAGTTTCAAACCAATGCGAACACATGGTTTAGCTTCATATTCTTGCGAAACAGAAGGTTTAGATTCAGATATTTGTAATAAACATGATTGAGCTTCATAATCAAACGATTTAGCTTAAAATCACTGCGTAGTAGAAGGCTCAGTTTCAAATCTATGCGAAGAAAATGGTTTAGCTTCACATACTTGTGATATGCATGATTCAGCTTCAACTGCATGCGAAACAAACGGATTGGCTTCAAATCCAAGCGAAACACATGATTCAGCTTCAAATCAATGCGAAGTTGAAGGCTTTTGTTCAAATCCATGCGAAGCGAATGGTTTAGGTTCAAATACTTGTGATATACATGATTTATCTTCAAATACAGGCGAAAAAAACGAGTTAGCTTCAAATCCATGCGATACATATGATTTAGCTTCAAATAAATGCGAAGTAGACGGCTTAGCTTCAAATACATGAGAAACAAATGGTTTAGCTTCAAATACTTGTGATATACATGATTTAGTTTCAACTGCATGCGAAACAAACGCTTTACCTTCAAATCCTTGCGAAACAGATTATTTAGGTTCAAATCAATGCGAAATGGAAGGCTTAGCCTTAAATACATGAGAAACAAATGGCTTAGCTGCAGATAATTGCGATATAAGTGATATAGCTTCATATGCAGGCGAAACAATCGAGTTAGCTTCAAATCCATGCGAAACATATGATTTAGCTTCAAATAAATGCGAAATAGACGGCTTAGCTTCAAATTCATGTGAAACAAATGGTTTAGCTTCAAATACTTGTGATATACATGATTCAGCTTCAAATGCAGACGAAACAAACGAGTTAGCTTCAAATCCAAGCGAAACAAATGATTTATCTTCAAATCAATGCGAAGTTGAAGGCTTTGCTTCAAATCCATGCGAAGCGAATGGTTTAGCTTCAAATACTTGTGATATATATGATTCATCTCCAAATACAGGCGAAAAAAACGAGTTAGCTTCAAAACCAAGCGGAACACATGATTTAGATTCAAATCAATGCGAAGTAGTAGGCTTAGCTTCAAATTCATGCGAAACAAATGGTTTAGCTTCAAATACTTGTGATATACATGATTTATCTCCAAATACAGGCGAAAAAAACGAGTTAGCTTCAAATCCAAGCGAAACACATTATTTGGGTTCAAATCAATGCGAAATAGACGGCTTAGCTTCAAATACATGAGAAACAAATGATTTATCTTCAGATAATTGCGATATAAGTGATATAGATTCAAATGCAGTCGAATCAATCGAGTTAGCTTCAAATCCATGCGAAACACATGATTTAGCTTCAAATCAATGCGAAGTACAATGCTTATGTTCAAATACATGAGTAACCAATGATTTATCTTCAGATAATTGCGACATAAGTGATATAGCTTCAAATGCACGCGATACAATCGAGTTAACTTCAAGTCCATGCGAATCACGAGATTTAGCTTCAAATCAAAGCGAAGTAGAAGGCTTAGCTTCAAATACATGAGAAAAAAATGATTTATCTTCAGATAATTGAGATATAAGTGATATAGCTTCAAATGCACGCGATACAATCGATTTAACTTCAAGTCCATGCGAATCACGTGATTTAGCTTCAAATCAAAGCGAAGTAGAAGGCGTAGCAGCAAATACATGAGAAACAAATGATTTATCTTCAGATAATTGCGATATATGTGATATAGCTTCAAATGCAGTCGAATCAATCGAGTTGGCTTCAAATTAATGCGAAGTAGGAGGCTTATCTTCAAATCCATGCGAAACAAATGGTTTAGCTTCAAATACTTGTGATATACATGATTTAGCTTCAACTGCATGCGAAAGAAACTAGTTAGCTTCAAAACCAAGCGAAACACATGATTTAGCTTCAAATCAAAGCGAAGTTGAAGGCTCAGCTTCAAATTCATGCGAAACAAAATAGTTTAGCTTCAAATACTTATGATATACATGATTTAGCTTGAACAGCATGCGAGACAAACGAGTTAGCTTCAAATGCAAACGAAACACACGATTTAGCTTCAAACTAATGCGAAGTAGGACGCTTAGCTTCAAATTCATTCAAAACGAATGGTTTAGCTTCAAATACTTGTGAATATAAGTGATATAGTTTCAAATGCAGACGAAACAAACGAGTTAGCTTCAAATCAATTCGAATCACATGATTTAGCTTCATCTCAATGCGAAGTAGAAGACTTATCTTCGAAACCATGCAAAACAAATGGTTTAGCTTCAAATACTTGCGAATATAAGTGATATAGCTTCAAATCCATGCGAAACACATGGTTTAGCTTAATATTCATGCGAAACAGATGGTTTAGATTCAGATACTTGTGATAAACATGATGAAGCTTCAACTGCATGCGAAACAAACGAGTTAGCTTCAAATGCAAGCGAAACACACGATTTAGCTTCAAATTAATGCGAAGTAGGACGCTTAGCTTCAAATTCATGCAAAACGAATAGTTTAGCTTCAAATACTTTGCGAATATAAGTGATATTGGTTCAAATGCGGATGAAACAAACGAGTTAGCTTCAAATGCAAGCGAAACACATGATTTAGCTACCAATCAATGCGCAGTAGAAGGCTTAGCTTCAAATCCATGCGAAACAAATGGTTCAGCTTCAAATAATTGTGATATACATGATTTAGCTTCAACTGCAGGCGAAACAAACGAGTTGGCTTCAAAACCAAGCGAATACATGATTTAGCTTCAAATCAATACGAACTAGGACGCTTAGCTTCAAATACTTGCGAATATAAGTGATATAGCTTCAAATCCATGCGAAACACATGGTTTAGCTTAATATTCATGGGAAACAGATGGTTTAGATTCAGATACTTGTGATAAACATGATTTAGCATTTACTGCATACGAAACAAACGAGTTAGATTCAAATCCAAGCGAAACACATGATTTAGCTTCAAAATCAAGCGAAGTAGAAGGCTTAGCTTCAAATCCAAGCGAAACACATGATTTAGATTCAAAATCAAGCGAAGTAGAATGCTTAGCTTCAAATCCATGCGAAACGCATGATTTAGCTTCAAATCCTTTTTTTATACACGATTTGGCGTCATCTGCATGATTAATCAAAATATGTTAGCTTCAAATCCAAGCGAAACACATGATTTAGCTTCAAATCATTTGCGAAGTAGAAGGCTTAGCTTCAAATCCATTCGAAACACATGATTTAGCTTGAAATCAATGCGAAGTAGAAGGCTTAGCTTCAAATCTATGCGAAACAAATGGTTTAGCTTCAAATACTTGTGATATACATCATTTACCTTCAAATGCAGGCGAAACGAACGAGTTAGCTTGAAATCCATGCGGAACACATGATTTAGTTTCAAATCAATGCGAAGTAGAAGGCTTAGCTTCAAATCCAAGCGAAACACATGATTTAGATTCAAAATCAAGCGAAGTAGAATGCTTAGCTTCAAATCCATGCGAAACGCATGATTTAGCTTCAAATCCTTTTTTTATACACGATTTGGCGTCATCTGCATGATTAATCAAAATATGTTAGCTTCAAATCCAAGCGAAACACATGATTTAGCTTCAAATCATTTGCGAAGTAGAAGGCTTAGCTTCAAATCCATTCGAAACACATGATTTAGCTTGAAATCAATGCGAAGTAGAAGGCTTAGCTTCAAATCTATGCGAAACAAATGGTTTAGCTTCAAATACTTGTGATATACATCATTTACCTTCAAATGCAGGCGAAACGAACGAGTTAGCTTGAAATCCATGCGGAACACATGATTTAGTTTCAAATAAATGCGAAGTAGAAGGCTTAGCTTCACATCAATGCGAAACAAGTGGTTTATCTTCAAATTCCTGTGATACACATGATATAGCATCAACTGCAGGCGAAACAAACAAGTTAGCTTCAAATCCAAGCGAAACACGTGATTTGGCTTCAAATTCATGCGAGACACATGGTTTAGCTTAATATTCATGCGAAACAGATGGTTTAGATTCAGATACTTGTGATAAACATGATGAAGCTTCAACTGCATGCGAAACAAACGAGTTAGCTTCAAATGCAAGCGAAACACACGATTTAGCTTCAAATTAATGCGAAGTAGGACGCTTAGCTTCAAATTCATGCAAAACGAATGATTTATCTTCAAATACTGGCGAATATAAGTGATATTGGATCAAATGCAGACGAAACAAACGAGTTAGCTTCAAATGCAAGCGAAACACATGATTTAGCTTCAAATGAATGCGCAGTAGAAGGATTAGCTTCAAATCCATGCGAAACAAATGGTTCAGCTTCAAATAATTGTGATATACATGATGTGGCTTCAACTGCAGGCGAAACAAACGAGTTGGCTTCAAATCCAAGCGAAACACATGATTTAGCTTCAAATCAATGCGCAGTAGAAGGCTTAGCTTCAAATCCATGCGAAACAAATGGTTTAGCTTCAAATACTTGTGATGTACATGATTTATCTTCAACTGCATGCGAAACAAAGGAGTTAGCCTCAAATCCGTGCGAAACACATGATTTAGCGTCAAATCAATGCGAAGAAGAAGGCTTAGCTTAAAATCCATGCGAATCAAATGGTTTAGCTTCAAATACTTATGATATACATGATTTAGCTTGAACAGCATGCGAGACAAACGAGTTAGCTTCAAATGCAAACGAAACACACGATTTAGCTTCAAATTAATGCGAAGTAGGACGCTTAGCTTCAAATTCATTCAAAACGAATGGTTTAGCTTCAAATACTTGTGAATATAAGTGATATAGTTTCAAATGCAGACGAAACAAACGAGTTAGCTTCAAATCAATTCGAATCACATGATTTAGCTTCATCTCAGTGCAAAGTAGAAGACTTATCTTCGAAACCATGCAAAACAAATGGTTTAGCTTCAAATACTTGCGAATATAAGTGATATAGCTTCAAATCCATGCGAAACACATGGTTTAGCTTAATATTCATGGGAAACAGATGGTTTAGATTCAGATACTTGTGATAAACATGATTTAGCATTTACTGCATACGAAACAAACGAGTTAGATTCAAATCCAAGCGAAACACATGATTTAGCTTCAAAATCAAGCGAAGTAGAAGGCTTAGCTTCAAATCCAAGCGAAACACATGATTTAGATTCAAAATCAAGCGAAGTAGAATGCTTAGCTTCAAATCCATGCGAAACGCATGATTTAGCTTCAAATCCTTTTTTTATACACGATTTGGCGTCATCTGCATGATTAATCAAAATATGTTAGCTTCAAATCCAAGCGAAACACATGATTTAGCTTCAAATCATTTGCGAAGTAGAAGGCTTAGCTTCAAATCCATTCGAAACACATGATTTAGCTTGAAATCAATGCGAAGTAGAAGGCTTAGCTTCAAATCTATGCGAAACAAATGGTTTAGCTTCAAATACTTGTGATATACATCATTTACCTTCAAATGCAGGCGAAACGAACGAGTTAGCTTGAAATCCATGCGGAACACATGATTTAGTTTCAAATCAATGCGAAGTAGAAGGCTTAGCTTCACATCAATGCGAAACAAGTGGTTTATCTTCAAATTCCTGTGATACACATGATATAGCATCAACTGCAGGCGAAACAAACAAGTTAGCTTCAAATCCAAGCGAAACACGTGATTTGGCTTCAAATTCATGCGAGACACATGGTTTAGCTTAATATTCATGCGAAACAGATGGTTTAGATTCAGATACTTGTGATAAACATGATGAAGCTTCAACTGCATGCGAAACAAACGAGTTAGCTTCAAATGCAAGCGAAACACACGATTTAGCTTCAAATTAATGCGAAGTAGGACGCTTAGCTTCAAATTCATGCAAAACGAATGGTTTAGCTTCAAATACTTTGCGAATATAAGTGATATTGGTTCAAATGCGGACGAAACAAACGAGTTAGCTTCAAATCAATGCGAAGAAGAAGGCTTAGCTTAAAATCCATGCGAATCAAATGGTTTAGCTTCAAATACTTATGATATACATGATTTAGCTTGAACAGCATGCGAGACAAACGAGTTAGCTTCAAATGCAAACGAAACACACGATTTAGCTTCAAACTAATGCGAAGTAGGACGCTTAGCTTCAAATTCATTCAAAACGAATGGTTTAGCTTCAAATACTTGTGAATATAAGTGATATAGTTTCAAATGCAGACGAAACAAACGAGTTAGCTTCAAATCAATTCGAATCACATGATTTAGCTTCATCTCAATGCGAAGTAGAAGACTTATCTTCGAAACCATGCAAAACAAATGGTTTAGCTTCAAATACTTGCGAATATAAGTGATATAGCTTCAAATCCATGCGAAACACATGGTTTAGCTTAATATTCATGCGAAACAGATGGTTTAGATTCAGATACTTGTGATAAACATGATGAAGCTTCAACTGCATTTGAAACAAACGAGTTAGCTTCAAATGCAAGCGAAACACACGATTTAGCTTCAAATTAATGCGAAGTAGGACGCTTAGCTTCAAATTCATGCAAAACGAATAGTTTAGCTTCAAATACTTTGCGAATATAAGTGATATTGGTTCAAATGCGGACGAAACAAACGAGTTAGCTTCAAATGCAAGCGAAACACATGATTTAGCTACCAATCAATGCGCAGTAGAAGGCTTAGCTTCAAATCCATGCGAAACAAATGGTTCAGCTTCAAATAATTGTGATATACATGATTTAGCTTCAACTGCAGGCGAAACAAACGAGTTGGCTTCAAAACAAAGCGAATACATGATTTAGCTTCAAATCAATACGAACTAGGACGCTTAGCTTCAAATCCATGCGAAACGAATGATTTATCTTCAAATACTGGCGAATATAAGTGATATTGGTTCAAATGCAGACGAAACAAACGAGTTTTCTTCAAATCAATGCGAGACACGTCATTTAGCATCAAATAAATGCGAAGTAGAAGGCTTAGCTACAAATCCATGCGAAACAAATGGTTCAGCTTCAAATAATTGTGATATACATGATTTAGCTTCAACTGCAGGCGATACAAACGAGTTGGCTTCAATTCCAAGCGAATACATGATTTAGCTCCAAATAAATACGAACTAGGAGGCTTAGCTTCAAATCCATGCGAAACGAATGATTTATCTTCAAATACTGGCGAATATAAGTGAAATTGGTTCAAATGCATGCGACACTAACGAGTTATCTCCAAATCAATGCGAAACACGTGACTTAGCATCAAGTAAATGCGAAGTAGAAGGCTTAGCTTCAAAACCATGCCAAACAAATGGTTCAGTTTCAAATACTTGTGATATGCGTGATTTAGCTTCAACTGCATGCGAAACAACGAGTTGGCTTCAAATCCATGCGAATACATGATTTTGCTTCTAATCAATACGAAGTAGGAGGCTTAGCTTCAAATCCATGCGAAACGAATGATTTATCTTCAAATACTGGCGAATATAAGTGATATTGGATCAAATGCAGACGAAACAAACGAGTTAGCTTCAAATGCAAGCGAAACACATGATTTAGCTTCAAATGAATGCGCAGTAGAAGGCTTAGCTTCAAATCCATGCGAAACAAATGGTTCAGCTTCAAATAATTGTGATTTACATGATGTGGCTTCAACTGCAGGCGAAACAAACGAGTTGGCTTCAAATCCAAGCGAAACACATGATTTAGCTTCAAATCAATGCGCAGTAGAAGGCTTAGCTTCAAATCCATGCGAAACAAATGGTTTAGCTTCAAATACTTGTGATATACATCATTTACCTTCAAATGCAGGCGAAACGAACGAGTTAGCTTGAAATCCATGCGGAACACATGATTTAGTTTCAAATCAATGCGAAGTAGAAGGCTTAGCTTCAAATCCAAGCGAAACACATGATTTAGATTCAAAATCAAGCGAAGTAGAATGCTTAGCTTCAAATCCATGCGAAACGCATGATTTAGCTTCAAATCCTTTTTTTATACACGATTTGGCGTCATCTGCATGATTAATCAAAATATGTTAGCTTCAATCCAAGCGAAACACATGATTTAGCTTCAAATCATTTGCGAAGTAGAAGGCTTAGCTTCAAATCCATTCGAAACACATGATTTAGCTTGAAATCAATGCGAAGTAGAAGGCTTAGCTTCAAATCTATGCGAAACAAATGGTTTAGCTTCAAATACTTGTGATATACATCATTTACCTTCAAATGCAGGCGAAACGAACGAGTTAGCTTGAAATCCATGCGGAACACATGATTTAGTTTCAAATCAATGCGAAGTAGAAGGCTTAGCTTCAAATCCAAGCGAAACACATGATTTAGATTCAAAATCAAGCGAAGTAGAATGCTTAGCTTCAAATCCATGCGAAACGCATGATTTAGCTTCAAATCCTTTTTTTATACACGATTTGGCGTCATCTGCATGATTAATCAAAATATGTTAGCTTCAAATCCAAGCGAAACACATGATTTAGCTTCAAATCATTTGCGAAGTAGAAGGCTTAGCTTCAAATCCATTCGAAACACATGATTTAGCTTGAAATCAATGCGAAGTAGAAGGCTTAGCTTCAAATCTATGCGAAACAAATGGTTTAGCTTCAAATACTTGTGATATACATCATTTACCTTCAAATGCAGGCGAAACGAACGAGTTAGCTTGAAATCCATGCGGAACACATGATTTAGTTTCAAATAAATGCGAAGTAGAAGGCTTAGCTTCACATCAATGCGAAACAAGTGGTTTATCTTCAAATTCCTGTGATACACATGATATAGCATCAACTGCAGGCGAAACAAACAAGTTAGCTTCAAATCCAAGCGAAACACGTGATTTGGCTTCAAATTCATGCGAGACACATGGTTTAGCTTAATATTCATGCGAAACAGATGGTTTAGATTCAGATACTTGTGATAAACATGATGAAGCTTCAACTGCATGCGAAACAAACGAGTTAGCTTCAAATGCAAGCGAAACACACGATTTAGCTTCAAATTAATGCGAAGTAGGACGCTTAGCTTCAAATTCATGCAAAACGAATGATTTATCTTCAAATACTGGCGAATATAAGTGATATTGGATCAAATGCAGACGAAACAAACGAGTTAGCTTCAAATGCAAGCGAAACACATGATTTAGCTTCAAATGAATGCGCAGTAGAAGGATTAGCTTCAAATCCATGCGAAACAAATGGTTCAGCTTCAAATAATTGTGATATACATGATGTGGCTTCAACTGCAGGCGAAACAAACGAGTTGGCTTCAAATCCAAGCGAAACACATGATTTAGCTTCAAATCAATGCGCAGTAGAAGGCTTAGCTTCAAATCCATGCGAAACAAATGGTTTAGCTTCAAATACTTGTGATGTACATGATTTATCTTCAACTGCATGCGAAACAAAGGAGTTAGCCTCAAATCCGTGCGAAACACATGATTTAGCGTCAAATCAATGCGAAGAAGAAGGCTTAGCTTAAAATCCATGCGAATCAAATGGTTTAGCTTCAAATACTTATGATATACATGATTTAGCTTGAACAGCATGCGAGACAAACGAGTTAGCTTCAAATGCAAACGAAACACACGATTTAGCTTCAAATTAATGCGAAGTAGGACGCTTAGCTTCAAATTCATTCAAAACGAATGGTTTAGCTTCAAATACTTGTGAATATAAGTGATATAGTTTCAAATGCAGACGAAACAAACGAGTTAGCTTCAAATCAATTCGAATCACATGATTTAGCTTCATCTCAGTGCAAAGTAGAAGACTTATCTTCGAAACCATGCAAAACAAATGGTTTAGCTTCAAATACTTGCGAATATAAGTGATATAGCTTCAAATCCATGCGAAACACATGGTTTAGCTTAATATTCATGGGAAACAGATGGTTTAGATTCAGATACTTGTGATAAACATGATTTAGCATTTACTGCATACGAAACAAACGAGTTAGATTCAAATCCAAGCGAAACACATGATTTAGCTTCAAAATCAAGCGAAGTAGAAGGCTTAGCTTCAAATCCAAGCGAAACACATGATTTAGATTCAAAATCAAGCGAAGTAGAATGCTTAGCTTCAAATCCATGCGAAACGCATGATTTAGCTTCAAATCCTTTTTTTATACACGATTTGGCGTCATCTGCATGATTAATCAAAATATGTTAGCTTCAAATCCAAGCGAAACACATGATTTAGCTTCAAATCATTTGCGAAGTAGAAGGCTTAGCTTCAAATCCATTCGAAACACATGATTTAGCTTGAAATCAATGCGAAGTAGAAGGCTTAGCTTCAAATCTATGCGAAACAAATGGTTTAGCTTCAAATACTTGTGATATACATCATTTACCTTCAAATGCAGGCGAAACGAACGAGTTAGCTTGAAATCCATGCGGAACACATGATTTAGTTTCAAATCAATGCGAAGTAGAAGGCTTAGCTTCACATCAATGCGAAACAAGTGGTTTATCTTCAAATTCCTGTGATACACATGATATAGCATCAACTGCAGGCGAAACAAACAAGTTAGCTTCAAATCCAAGCGAAACACGTGATTTGGCTTCAAATTCATGCGAGACACATGGTTTAGCTTAATATTCATGCGAAACAGATGGTTTAGATTCAGATACTTGTGATAAACATGATGAAGCTTCAACTGCATGCGAAACAAACGAGTTAGCTTCAAATGCAAGCGAAACACACGATTTAGCTTCAAATTAATGCGAAGTAGGACGCTTAGCTTCAAATTCATGCAAAACGAATGGTTTAGCTTCAAATACTTTGCGAATATAAGTGATATTGGTTCAAATGCGGACGAAACAAACGAGTTAGCTTCAAATCAATGCGAAGAAGAAGGCTTAGCTTAAAATCCATGCGAATCAAATGGTTTAGCTTCAAATACTTATGATATACATGATTTAGCTTGAACAGCATGCGAGACAAACGAGTTAGCTTCAAATGCAAACGAAACACACGATTTAGCTTCAAACTAATGCGAAGTAGGACGCTTAGCTTCAAATTCATTCAAAACGAATGGTTTAGCTTCAAATACTTGTGAATATAAGTGATATAGTTTCAAATGCAGACGAAACAAACGAGTTAGCTTCAAATCAATTCGAATCACATGATTTAGCTTCATCTCAATGCGAAGTAGAAGACTTATCTTCGAAACCATGCAAAACAAATGGTTTAGCTTCAAATACTTGCGAATATAAGTGATATAGCTTCAAATCCATGCGAAACACATGGTTTAGCTTAATATTCATGCGAAACAGATGGTTTAGATTCAGATACTTGTGATAAACATGATGAAGCTTCAACTGCATTTGAAACAAACGAGTTAGCTTCAAATGCAAGCGAAACACACGATTTAGCTTCAAATTAATGCGAAGTAGGACGCTTAGCTTCAAATTCATGCAAAACGAATAGTTTAGCTTCAAATACTTTGCGAATATAAGTGATATTGGTTCAAATGCGGACGAAACAAACGAGTTAGCTTCAAATGCAAGCGAAACACATGATTTAGCTACCAATCAATGCGCAGTAGAAGGCTTAGCTTCAAATCCATGCGAAACAAATGGTTCAGCTTCAAATAATTGTGATATACATGATTTAGCTTCAACTGCAGGCGAAACAAACGAGTTGGCTTCAAAACAAAGCGAATACATGATTTAGCTTCAAATCAATACGAACTAGGACGCTTAGCTTCAAATCCATGCGAAACGAATGATTTATCTTCAAATACTGGCGAATATAAGTGATATTGGTTCAAATGCAGACGAAACAAACGAGTTTTCTTCAAATCAATGCGAGACACGTCATTTAGCATCAAATAAATGCGAAGTAGAAGGCTTAGCTACAAATCCATGCGAAACAAATGGTTCAGCTTCAAATAATTGTGATATACATGATTTAGCTTCAACTGCAGGCGATACAAACGAGTTGGCTTCAATTCCAAGCGAATACATGATTTAGCTCCAAATAAATACGAACTAGGAGGCTTAGCTTCAAATCCATGCGAAACGAATGATTTATCTTCAAATACTGGCGAATATAAGTGAAATTGGTTCAAATGCATGCGACACTAACGAGTTATCTCCAAATCAATGCGAAACACGTGACTTAGCATCAAGTAAATGCGAAGTAGAAGGCTTAGCTTCAAAACCATGCCAAACAAATGGTTCAGTTTCAAATACTTGTGATATGCGTGATTTAGCTTCAACTGCATGCGAAACAACGAGTTGGCTTCAAATCCATGCGAATACATGATTTTGCTTCTAATCAATACGAAGTAGGAGGCTTAGCTTCAAATCCATGCGAAACGAATGATTTATCTTCAAATACTGGCGAATATAAGTGATATTGGATCAAATGCAGACGAAACAAACGAGTTAGCTTCAAATGCAAGCGAAACACATGATTTAGCTTCAAATGAATGCGCAGTAGAAGGCTTAGCTTCAAATCCATGCGAAACAAATGGTTCAGCTTCAAATAATTGTGATTTACATGATGTGGCTTCAACTGCAGGCGAAACAAACGAGTTGGCTTCAAATCCAAGCGAAACACATGATTTAGCTTCAAATCAATGCGCAGTAGAAGGCTTAGCTTCAAATCCATGCGAAACAAATGGTTTAGCTTCAAATACTTGTGATATACATCATTTACCTTCAAATGCAGGCGAAACGAACGAGTTAGCTTGAAATCCATGCGGAACACATGATTTAGTTTCAAATCAATGCGAAGTAGAAGGCTTAGCTTCAAATCCAAGCGAAACACATGATTTAGATTCAAAATCAAGCGAAGTAGAATGCTTAGCTTCAAATCCATGCGAAACGCATGATTTAGCTTCAAATCCTTTTTTTATACACGATTTGGCGTCATCTGCATGATTAATCAAAATATGTTAGCTTCAAATCCAAGCGAAACACATGATTTAGCTTCAAATCATTTGCGAAGTAGAAGGCTTAGCTTCAAATCCATTCGAAACACATGATTTAGCTTGAAATCAATGCGAAGTAGAAGGCTTAGCTTCAAATCTATGCGAAACAAATGGTTTAGCTTCAAATACTTGTGATATACATCATTTACCTTCAAATGCAGGCGAAACGAACGAGTTAGCTTGAAATCCATGCGGAACACATGATTTAGTTTCAAATAAATGCGAAGTAGAAGGCTTAGCTTCACATCAATGCGAAACAAGTGGTTTATCTTCAAATTCCTGTGATACACATGATATAGCATCAACTGCAGGCGAAACAAACAAGTTAGCTTCAAATCCAAGCGAAACACGTGATTTGGCTTCAAATTCATGCGAGACACATGGTTTAGCTTAATATTCATGCGAAACAGATGGTTTAGATTCAGATACTTGTGATAAACATGATGAAGCTTCAACTGCATGCGAAACAAACGAGTTAGCTTCAAATGCAAGCGAAACACACGATTTAGCTTCAAATTAATGCGAAGTAGGACGCTTAGCTTCAAATTCATGCAAAACGAATGATTTATCTTCAAATACTGGCGAATATAAGTGATATTGGATCAAATGCAGACGAAACAAACGAGTTAGCTTCAAATGCAAGCGAAACACATGATTTAGCTTCAAATGAATGCGCAGTAGAAGGCTTAGCTTCAAATCCATGCGAAACAAATGGTTCAGCTTCAAATAATTGTGATATACATGATGTGGCTTCAACTGCAGGCGAAACAAACGAGTTGGCTTCAAATCCAAGCGAAACACATGATTTAGCTTCAAATCAATGCGCAGTAGAAGGCTTAGCTTCAAATCCATGCGAAACAAATGGTTTAGCTTCAAATACTTGTGATGTACATGATTTATCTTCAACTGCATGCGAAACAAAGGAGTTAGCCTCAAATCCGTGCGAAACACATGATTTAGCGTCAAATCAATGCGAAGAAGAAGGCTTAGCTTAAAATCCATGCGAATCAAATTGTTTAGCTTCAAATACTTATGATATACATGATTTAGCTTGAACAGCATGCGAGACAAACGAGTTAGCTTCAAATGCAAACGAAACACACGATTTAGCTTCAAATTAATGCGAAGTAGGACGCTTAGCTTCAAATTCATTCAAAACGAATGGTTTAGCTTCAAATACTTGTGAATATAAGTGATATAGTTTCAAATGCAGACGAAACAAACGAGTTAGCTTCAAATCAATTCGAATCACATGATTTAGCTTCATCTCAGTGCAAAGTAGAAGACTTATCTTCGAAACCATGCAAACAAATGGTTTAGCTTCAAATACTTGCGAATATAAGTGATATAGCTTCAAATCCATGCGAAACACATGGTTTAGCTTAATATTCATGGGAAACAGATGGTTTAGATTCAGATACTTGTGATAAACATGATTTAGCATTTACTGCATACGAAACAAACGAGTTAGATTCAAATCCAAGCGAAACACATGATTTAGCTTCAAAATCAAGCGAAGTAGAAGGCTTAGCTTCAAATCCAAGCGAAACACATGATTTAGATTCAAAATCAAGCGAAGTAGAATGCTTAGCTTCAAATCCATGCGAAACGCATGATTTAGCTTCAAATCCTTTTTTTATACACGATTTGGCGTCATCTGCATGATTAATCAAAATATGTTAGCTTCAAATCCAAGCGAAACACATGATTTAGCTTCAAATCATTTGCGAAGTAGAAGGCTTAGCTTCAAATCCATTCGAAACACATGATTTAGCTTGAAATCAATGCGAAGTAGAAGGCTTAGCTTCAAATCTATGCGAAACAAATGGTTTAGCTTCAAATACTTGTGATATACATCATTTACCTTCAAATGCAGGCGAAACAAACGAGTTAGCTTGAAATCCATGCGGAACACATGATTTAGTTTCAAATCAATGCGAAGTAGAAGGCTTAGCTTCACATCAATGCGAAACAAGTGGTTTATCTTCAAATTCCTGTGATACATATGATATAGCATCAACTGCAGGCGAAACAAACAAGTTAGCTTCAAATCCAAGCGAAACACGTGATTTGGCTTCAAATTCATGCGAGACACATGGTTTAGCTTAATATTCATGCGAAACAGATGGTTTAGATTCAGATACTTGTGATAAACATGATGAAGCTTCAACTGCATGCGAAACAAACGAGTTAGCTTCAAATGCAAGCGAAACACACGATTTAGCTTCAAATTAATGCGAAGTAGGACGCTTAGCTTCAAATTCATGCAAAACGAATGGTTTAGCTTCAAATACTTTGCGAATATAAGTGATATTGGTTCAAATGCGGACGAAACAAACGAGTTAGCTTCAAATGCAAGCGAAACACATGATTTAGCTTCCAATCAATGCGCAGTAGAAGGCTTAGCTTCAAATCCATGCGAAACAAATGGTTCAGCTTCAAATAATTGTGATATACATGATTTAGCTTCAACTGCAGGCGAAACAAACGAGTTGGCTTCAAATCCAGGCGAATACATGATTTAGCTTCAAATCAATACGAAGTAGGTGGCTTAGCTTCAAATCCACGCGAAACGAATGATTTATCTTCAAATACTGGCGAATATAAGTGAAATTGGTTCAAATGCATGTGAAACAAATGAGTTACCTTCAAATCATTGCGAATCACATGATTTATCTTCAAATCAATTGGAAGTAGAAGGCTTATCTTCGAAACCATGCGAAACAGATGGTTTAGCTTCAAATACTTGTGATATACATGATTCAGCTTCAACTGCATGCGAAACAAACGATTTATTTTAAAACCATGCGAAACACATGATTCAGCTTCAAATCAATGCGAAGTAGAAGGATTAGCATCAAATCCATGCGACACAGATTATTTAGATTCATATACTTGCGATATAAGTGATATAGCTTCAAATGCAGGCGAAACAAACGAGTGAACTACAAATCCAAGCGAAACACATGATTCAGCTTCAAATCAATGCGAAGTAGATGGCTTTGCTTCAAATCCATGCGAAACAAATGGTTTAGCTTCAAATACTTGCGATTATACGTGATATAACTTCGAATGCAGGCGAAACACACGAGTTTGCTTTACATCCATACGAAACACATGATTTAGATTCAAATCAGTGCGAAGTCGAAGGCTTAGCTTCAAATTCTTGCGAAAAAGAAGGTTTAGCTTCAAATACTTGTGATATACATCACTTAGCTTCAACTGCATGCGAAACAAACGAGTTAGCATCAAATCCAAGCAAAACACATTATTTAGCTTCATATGCATGCGAAACACGTGATTTAGCATCAAACCAATGCGAAGTAGATGGCTTAGCTTCAAATTCATGCGACAAAAATGAATTAGCTTCAAATACTTGTTATATACATGATTTAGCTTCAACTGCATGCGAAACAAACGAGTTATCTTCAAACCATGCGAAACAAATGGTTCAGTTTCAAATACTTGTGTTATACATGATTTTTCTTCGACTGCATGTGAAACAATCGTGTTTGCTTTAAATTCAAGCGAAACACATGATTCTGCGTCATATCAATGCGAAGTACAAGGCTTAGCTCCAAATCCATGCGAAGCGAATGGTTTAGCTTCATATACTTGCGAATATAAGTGATACATCTTCAAGCGCAGGCGAAACAATCGAGTTAGCATCACATCAATGCGAAGTAGAAGGCAAATCTTCAAATCCATGCGAAACGAATGTTTTAGCTTCAAGTACTTGTTTTATAAATGGTTTAACTTCAATTGCATGCGAAACAAACGAGTTAACTTCAAATCCACGCGAAGTAGAAGGCTTAGCTTCAAATCCATGCGAAACACATCATTTAGCTTCAAATTCATGCGAAACACATGATTTAGCTTAATATTCATGCGAAACAGATGGTTTAGATTCAGATACTTGTGATAAACATGATTTAGCTTCAACTGCATGCGAAACAAACGAGTTAGCTTCAAAACCAAGCGAAACACATGATTTAGATTCAAATCAATGCAAAGTAGAAGGCTTAGCTTCAAATTCATGCGAAACAAATGGTTTAGCTTCAAATACTTGTGATATACATGATTTAGTTTCAACTGCATGCGAAACAAACGAGTTAGCTTCAAAACCAAGCGAAACACATGATTTAGCTTCAAATCAATGCAAAGTAGAAGGCTTAGCTTCAAATTTATGCGAAACAAATGGTTTAGCTTCAAATACTTGTGATATACATGATTCAGCTTCAACTGCATGCGAAGCAAACGAGTTAGCTTCAAAACCAAGCGAAACACATGATTTAGATTCAAATCAATGCGAAATAGACGGCTTAGCTTCAAATACATGAGAAACAAATGATTTATCTTCAGATAATTGCGATAGAAGTGATATAGATTCAAATGCAGTTGAATCAATCGAGTTAGCTTCAAATTAATGCGAAGTAGGTGGCTTATCTTCAAATCCATGCGAAACAAATGCTTTAGCTTGAAATACTTGTGATATACCAGATTTAACTTCAAATGCAGGCGAAACAAACGAGTTAGCTTCAAATCCGTGCCATACACACAATTTAGATTCAGATCAATGCGAAGTAGAAGGCTTATCTTCAAATCCATCCGAAACAAATGGTTTAGCTTCAAATACTTGTGATATACATAAATTAGCTTCAACTGCATGCGAAACAAACGAGTTAGCTTCAAATCCAAGCGTAACACAAGATTTAGCTGCAAATCAATGCGAAGTAGAAGGCTTAGCTTAAAATCCATGCGAATCAAACGGTTGAGCTTCAAGTACTTGTGATATACATGATTTATCTTCAAATGCATGCGAAACAAAAGAGTTAGCTTCATATCCATGCGAAACACATCATTTAGCTTCAAATTCATGCGGAACACATGGTTTAGCTCAATAGTCATGCGACACAGATGGTTTATATTCAGATACTTGTGTTAAACATGATTTAGCTTCAACTGCAAACGAGACAAACGAGTTAGCTTCAAATCCAAGCGAAACACATGATTTACATTCAAATCACTGCGAAGTAGAAGACTTAGCTTCAAATCAATGCGAAGTAGAAGGCTTAGCTTCAAATGCAGGCGTAACAAATGAGTTAGCTTCAAATCCATGCGAAACACATGATTTAGCTTCAAATCAATGCGAAGTGGAAGGCTTAGCTTCAAATACATGAGAAACAAATGGTTTAGCTTAAAATACTTGTCATATACATGATTTAGCTTCAACTGCATGCGAAACAAACGAGTTAGCTTCAAATCCAAGAGAAACACATGATTTAGCTTCAAATCAATGCGAAGTAGAAGGCTTAGCTTCAAATTCATGCGAAACAAATGGTTTAGCTTCAAATACTTGCGATACACATGTTTCAGCTTCAACTGCATGCGAAACAAACGAGTTAGCTTCAAAACCAAGCGAAACACATGATTTAGATTCAAACCAATGCGAAATAGACGGCATAGCTTCAAATTCATGCGAAACAAATGGTTTAGCTTCAAATACTTGTGATATACATGATTCAGCTTCAAATGCAGACGAAACAAACGAGTTAGCTTCAAATCCATGCGAAACACATGCTTTAGCTACAAATCAATGCGAAGTACAAGGCTTATCTTCAAATACATGATAGACAAATGATTTATCTTCAGATAATTGCGATATACGTGATATAGCTTCATATGCAGGCGAAACAATCGAGTTAGCTTCAAATCAATGCGAAGTGGAACGCTTAGCCTCAAATACATGAGAAACAAATGGTTTAGCTTCAAATACATGTGATATACATGATTTAGCTTCAACTGCATGCGAAACAAACGCTTTACCTTCAAATTCAAGCGAAACACATTATTTAGGTTCAAATCTATGCGAAGTGGAAGGCTTAGCTTCAAATACATGAGAAACAAATGATTTATCTTCAGATAATTGCGATATAAGTGATGTAGCTTCAAATGCAGGCGAAACAATCGAGTTAGCTTCAAATCAATGCGAAGTAGAAGGCTTAGCTTCAAACACATGTGAAACAAATGATTTATCTTCAGATAATTGCGATATAAGTGATACAGCTTCAAATCCATGCGAAACACATGATTTAGCTTCAAATTCATGCGAATCACATGGATTAGCTTCATAGCTTCATATTCTTTCGAAACAGATGGATTAGATCCAGATACTTGTGATGTACATGTTTTAGATTCAACTGCATGCGAAACAAACGCTTTATCTTCAAATCCAAGCGAAACACATGATTTATCTTCAAATCAATGCGAACTGGAAGGCTTAGCTTCAAATCCATGCTAATCAAACGGTTTAGCTTCAAATACATGTGATATACATGATTTAGCTTCAACTGCATGCGAAACAAACGCTTTACCTTCAAATGCAGGCGAAACAAACGAGTTAGCTTCACATCCATGCGAAACACATGATTTAGATTCAAATTATTGCCAAGTACATGGCTTATGTTCAAATACATGAGAAACAAATGACTTATCTTCAGATAATTGCGATATAAGTGAAATAGATTGAAATGCAGTCGAATCAATCGAGTTAGCTTCAAATTTATGCCAAGTAGGAGGCTTATCTTCAAATCCATGCGAAACAAATGGTTTAGCTTCAAATACTTGTGATATACATGATTTAACTTCAAATGCAGGCGAAACAAACGAGTTAGCTTCAAATCCATGCCATACACACGATTTAGATTAAAATCAATGCGAAGTAGAAGGCTTATCTTCAAAACCATCCGAAACAAATGGTTTGGCTTCAAATACTTGCGATATAAATGAAACAGCTTCAAATGAAGACGAAACAAACGAGTTAGTTTCAAATCCATGCGAAACATATGATTTAGCATCAAAGCAATGCGAAGTGGAAGGCTTAGCTTCAAATCAATCCGAAACAAATGGCTTAGCTTCAAATACTTGTGGTATACATGATTTAGCTTCAACTGCAAGCGAAAAAAACGATTTAGCTTCAAATCCAAGCGAAACACATTATTTGGGTTCAAATCAATGCGAAGTAGACGGCTTAGCTTCAAATACATGAGAAACAAATGGTTTAGTTTCAAATACTTGTGCTACAAATGATTTATCTTCAAATGCAGGCGAAACAAAAGAGTTAGCTTCAAAACCAAGCGAAACACATCATTAAGCTTCAAATTCATGCGAATCAATGGTTTAGCTCAATATTCATGCGAAACAGATGGTTTATATTCAGATACTTGTGATAAACATGATTTAGCTTCAACTCCATGCGAAACAAACGAGTTAGCTTCAAATCCATGCGAAACACATGATTTAGCTTCAAATCAATGCGCAGTAGAAGGCTTAGCTTCAAATTCACGCGAAACAATTGGTTCAGCTTCAAATAATTGTGATATACATGATTTAGCTTCAACTGCATGCGAATCAAACGAGTTGGCTTCAAATCCAAGCGAATACATGATTTAGCCTTGAAATCAATGCGAAGTAGAACGCTTAGCTTCAAATCCATGCGAATAAAATGGTTTAGCTTCACATACTTGTTATATACATGATTTAGCTTCAACTGCATGCGAATCAAACGAGTTGGCTTCAAATCCAAGCGAATACATGATTTAGCTTCAAATCAATACGAAGTAGGAGGCTTAGCTCCAAATCCATGCGAAACGAATGATTTATCTTCAAATACTGGCGAATATAAGTGATATTGGTTAAAATGCAGACGAAACAAACGAGGTATTTTCAAATCAATGCGAAACACGTGATTTAGCATAAAATAAATGCGCAGTAGAAGGCTTAGCTTCAAATCCATGCGAAACAAATGGTTCAGCTTCAAATAATTGTGATATACATGATTTAACTTCAACTGCATGCGAATCAAACGAGTTGGCTTCAAATCCAAGCGAATACATGATTTAGCTTCAAATCAATGCGAAGTAGAACGCTTAGCTTCAAATCGATGCGAATAAAATGGCTTAGCTTCACATACTTGTTATATACATGACATAGCTTCAACTGCATGAGAAACCAACGAGCTGGCTTCAAATTCGTGCGAAACACATGATTTAGCTTCAAATCAATGCGAAGTAGAAGGCTTAGCTTCAAATCCATGCGAATTAAATCGTTTAGCTTCACATACTTGTGATATACATGATGTAGCTTCAAATGCAGGCGAAACAATCGAGTTAGCTTCAAATCCATGCGAAACACATGATTTAGCTTCAAATCAATGCGAAGTAGAAGACTTAGATTCAAATCCATGCGAAACAAATGATTTAGCTTCAAATTCTTGCGATATATGTGATATAGATTCAAATGCAGGCGAAACAAACGAGTTAGCTCCAAATCCAGGCGAAACACATGATTTAGCTTCAAATCAATGCGAAATAGAAGACTTAGATTCAAATCCATGCGAAGCGAATGGTTTAGCTACAAATACTTGTGATATACATGATTTATCTTCAAATACAGGCGAAAAAAACGAGTTAGCTTCAAATCCATGCGAAGGGAATGATTAAGTTTCAAATACTTGCGAATAGAAGTGTTATAGCTTCAACTGCATGCGAAACAAACGAGTTAGCTTCAAATCAATGCAAAACAAATGGTTTAGCTTCAAATACTTATGATATACATGATTTAGCTTCAACTGCATGCGAAACAAACGAGTCATCTTGAAATCCAAGCGAAGCACATGATTTAGCTTCAAATTCTCACAAATCACATGGTTTAGCTTCAAATTCTTGCGACACAAATGGTTTAGCTTCAAATACTTGTTTATACATGATTAAGCTTCAACTGCATGCGAAACGAACGAGTTCGCATCAAATCCATGCGTAACACATGATTTAGCTTCAAATCAATGCGAAATGGTAGGCTTAGATTCACATACATGAGAAACAAATGGTTCAGCTTCAAATACTTGTGATATACATGATTTAGCTTCAACTGCATGCGAAAGAAACGTGATAGCTTTAAATCCATGCGAAACACATTATTTATCTCCAAATCAATGCGAAGTAGAAGGCTTAGCTTGAACTCCATGCGAAACGAATGATTTAGCTTCAAATACTTGCGACCATAAGTGATATAGATTCAACTGCATGCGAAACAAACGAGTTAGCTTCAAATCCAAGCGAAACACATGACTTAGATTCAAATTCTTGCGAATCACATGGTGTAGCTTCAAATCCTTGCGATACAAATGGTTTAGCTTCAAATACTTGTTTATACATGATTAAGCTTTAACTGCATGCGAAACGAACGAGTTAGCATCAAATCCATGCGTAACACATGATTTAGCATCAAATCAATGCGAAGTGGTAGGCTTAGCTTCACATACATGAGAAACAAATGTTTTAGCTCCAAATACTTGTGGTATACATGATTTGGCTTCAGCTGCGTGAGAAACAAACGAGTTATCTTGAAATCCAAGCGAAGCACATGATTTAGCTTCAAATCAATGCGAAGTTGAAGGCTTAGCTTCAAATACATGCGAAGGGAATGATTAAGTTTCAAATACTTGCGAATAGAAGTGTTATAGCTTCAACTGCATGCGAAACAAACGAGTTAGCTTCAAATCAATGCGAAACAAAGGGTTTAGCTTCAAATACTTATGATATACATGATTTAGCTTCAACTGCATGCGAAACAAACGAGTTAGCTTCAAATCCAAGCGAAACACATGATTTAGCTTCAAATTCTCGCAAATCACATGGTTTAGCTTCAAATTCTTGCGATACAAATGGTTTAGCTTCAAATACTTGTGACATACATGATTTAGCTTCAAATTCATGCGAAACAAACGAGTTAGCTTCAAATCCATGCGAAACAAACGAGTTAGCTTCAAATACATGAGAAACACTTGATTTAGCTTCAAATCAATGCGATATAGAAGGCTGATTTTCGAATCGATGCGAAACAAATGGTTTAGCTTCAAATACTAGTGATATACATGATTTAGCTTCAACTGCATGCGAAAGAAACGTGATAGCTTTAAATCCATGCGAAACACATGATTTAGCTCCAAATCAATGCGAAGCAGAAGGCTTATCTTCAAATTCTAGCGAAACAAATGGTTTAGCTTCAAATACCTGTGATATACATGAGTTAGCTTCAACTGCATGCGAAACAAACGAGTTAGCTTCAAATCCAAGCGAAACACATGATTTATCTTCAAATACATGCGAAACACGTGATTTATCTTCAAATCAATGCGAAGTAGAAGGCTTAGCTTCAAATCCATGCGAACCGAATGATTTAGCAGCAAATACTTGCGAATATAAGTGATATAGCTGCAACTGCATGCGAAACAAACGAGTTAGCTTCAAATCCAAGCGAAACACATTATTTATCTTCAAATAAATGCAAAGTAGAAGGCTTAGCTTCAAATCCATGCGAACCGAATGATTTGGCAGCAAATACTTGCGAATATAAGTGATATAGCTAAAACTGCATGCGAAACAAACGAGTTAGCTTCAAATCCAAGCGAAACACATGATTTAGCTTCAAATTCATGCGAAGTAGATGGCTTAGCATCAAATCCATGCCAAACAAATGGTTTAGCTTCAAATACTTGCGATATAAGTGATATAGCTTCAAATGCAGGCGAAACAAACGAATCAGATTAAAATACATGTGAAACACATGATTTATCTTCAAATTCATGTGAAACATTTGGTTTAGCTTAATATTCATGCGAAACACATGGTTTAGCTTAATATTCATGAGAATCAAATGGTTCAGCTTCAAATACCTGTGATATACATGATTTAGCATCAACTGCATGCGAAACAAACGAGTTAGCTTCAAATCCATGCGAAACGCATGATTTAGCTTCAAATCGATGCGAAGTACAAGGCTTAGCTTCAATACCATGCGACACAAATGATTTAGCTTCTAATACTTGTTATATACATGATTTAGCTTCACCTGCATGCGAAACAAACGAGTTAGCCTCAAACTCATGCTACTCACGTGAATCGGCTACAAATCAATGAGAAGTAGAAGGCTTAGTTTCAAATCCATGCGAAACACATGATTTAGCTTCAAATCCATGTGAAAAACATGATTTATCTACAAATTCATGCGAAACACTTGGTTTAGCTTAATATTCATGCGAAACACATGATTTAGCTTCAAATCAATGCGAAGTAGAAGGCTTAGCTTCAAATCCATGCGAATTAAATGGTTTAGCTTCACATACTTGTGATATACATGATGTAGCTTCAAATGCAGGCGAAACAATCGAGTTAGATTCAAATCCATGCGAAACACATGATTTAGCTTCAAATTCATTCGAAACACATGGTTTAGCTTAATATTCATGCGAAACAATTGTTCAGCTTCAAATATATGTGATATACATCATTTAGATTCAACTGCATTCGAAACAAACGTGTTAGCTACAAATCCAAGCGAAACACATGATTTAGCTTCAAATCAATACGAAGTAGGTGGCATAGCTTCAAATCCACGCGAAACGAATGATTTATCTTCAATTACTGGCGAATATAAGTGATATTGGTTCAAATGCAGGCGAAACAAACGAGTTATCTTCAAACCAATGCGAAACACGTGACTTGGCATCAAATAAATGCGATGTAGAAGGCTTAGCTTCAAATCCATGCCAAACAAATGGTTCAGCTTCAAATAATTGTGATATACATGATTTAGCTTCAACTGCAGGCGATACGAACGAGTTGACTTCAAAACCAAGCGAACACATGATTTAGCTTCAAATCAATACGAAGTAGGAGGCTTAGCTTCAAATCCATGCGAAACGAATGATTTATCTTCAAATACTGGCGAATATAAGTGATATTGGTTAAAATGCAGACGAAACAAACGAGGTATTTTCAAATCAATGCGAAACACGTGATTTAGCATAAAATAAATGCGAAGTAGAAGGCTTAGCTTCAAATCCATGCGAAACAAATGGTTCAGCTTCAAATAATTGTGATATACATGATTTAGCTTCAACTGCAGGCGAAACAAACGAGTTGGCTTCAAATCCAAGCGAATACATGATTTAGCTTCAAATCAATACGAAGGAGGAGGCTTAGCTTCAAATCCATGCGAAACGAATGATTTATCTTCAAATACTGGAGAATATAAGTGATATTGGTTCAAATGCAGGCGAAACAAACGAGTTAGCTTCAAATCCAAGCGAAACACATGATTTAGCTTCAAATCAATGCGCAGTAGAAGGCTTAGCTTCAAATTCACGCGAAACAATTGGTTCAGCTTCAAATAATTGTGATATACATGATTTAGCTTCAACTGCATGCGAATCAAACGAGTTGGCTTCAAATCCAAGCGAATACATGATTTAGCCTTGAAATCAATGCGAAGTAGAACGCTTAGCTTCAAATCCATGCGAATAAAATGGTTTAGCTTCACATACTTGTTATATACATGATTTAGCTTCAACTGCATGAGAAACCAACGAGCTGGCTTCAAATTCATGCGAAACACATGATTTAGCTTCAAATCAATGAGAAGTAGAAGGCTTAGCTTCAAATCCATGCGAAACGAATGATTGACCTTGAAATACTTGCGAATATCAGTGTTATAGCTTCAAATGCAGGCAAACCAACGAGTTAGATTCTAATCCATGCAAAACGTATGATTCAGCTTCAAATCAATGCGAAATAGAAGTATTAGTTTCAAATCCATGCAAAACCAATAGTTTAGCTTCAAATACCTGCGAATATAAGTGATATAGGTTCAAATGCAGGCGAAACAAACCAGTTAGCTTCAAATCCAAGCGAAACACATGATTTAGCTTCAAATCAATGCGCAGTAGAAGGCTTAGCTTCAAATCCATGCGAAACAAATGGTTCAGCTTCAAATAATTGTGATATACATGATTTAACTTCAACTGCATGCGAATCAAACGAGTTGACTTCAAAACCAAGCGAACACATGATTTAGCTTCAAATCAATACGAAGTAGGAGGCTTAGCTTCAAATCCATGCGAAACGAATGATTTATCTTCAAATACTGGCGAATATAAGTGATATTGGTTAAAATGCAGACGAAACAAACGAGGTATTTTCAAATCAATGCGAAACACGTGATTTAGCATAAAATAAATGCGAAGTAGAAGGCTTAGCTTCAAATCCATGCGAAACAAATGGTTCAGCTTCAAATAATTGTGATATACATGATTTAGCTTCAACTGCAGGCGAAACAAACGAGTTGGCTTCAAATCCAAGCGAATACATGATTTAGCTTCAAATCAATACGAAGGAGGAGGCTTAGCTTCAAATCCATGCGAAACGAATGATTTATCTTCAAATACTGGAGAATATAAGTGATATTGGTTCAAATGCAGGCGAAACAAACGAGTTAGCTTCAAATCCAAGCGAAATACACGATTTAGCTTCAAATCAATGCGCAGTAGAAGGCTTAGCCTCAAATTCACGCGGAACAATTGGATCAGCTTCAAATACTTGTGATATACATGATTTAGCTTCAACTGCATGCGAATCAAACGAGTTGGCTTCAAATCCAAGCGAATACATGATTTAGCCTTGAAATCAATGCGAAGTAGAACGCTTAGCTCCAAATCCATGCGAAACAAATGGTTCAGCTTCACATACTTGTTATATACATGATTTAGCATCAACTGCATGCGATACAAACGAGTTAGCTTCAAATCCATGCGAAACACATGATTTAGCTCAAATTCATGCGAAGTGGAGGGCTTAGCTCCAAATCCATGCGAATCAAATGGTTTAGCTTCAAATCCAAGAGAAACACATGATTTAGCATCAAATCAATGCGAAGTAAAAGGCTTCGCTTCAAATCCATGCGAAACAAATAGTTTAGCTTCAAATACTTCTTTTATACATGATTTAGTTACAACTGCATGCGAACAAACGAGTTAGCCTCAAACCCATGCGACACACGTGATTCAGCTTCAAATCAATGAGAAGTAGAAGGCTTAGCTTCAAATCCATGCGAAACGCATGATTGACCTTCAAATACTTGCGAATATAAGAGATATAGCTTCAAATGCAGGCGAAACAAACGAGTTAGCTTCAAATCCACGCGAAACACATGATTTAGCTTCAAATCAGTGCGAAATAGAAGACTTAGCTCCAAATACATGCGAAACAAATGATTTAGCTTCAAATTCTTGCGACATATGTGATATAGATTCAAATGCTGGCGACACAAACGAGTTAGCTTCAAATCCTTGCGAAACACATGATTTAGCTCAAATTCATGCGGAACACATGGTTTAGCTTAATATTCATGCGATACAAATGGTGCAGCTTCAGATACTTGTGATATACATTATATAGGTTCAACTGCATGCGAAACAATCTAGTTAGCTTCAAATCCATGCGAAACACATGATTTAGCTTCAAATCAGTGCGAAATAGAAGACTTAGCTCCAAATCCATGCGAAATACATGATTTCGCTTCAAATTCTTGCGATATATGTGATATAGATACAAATGCTGGCGACACAAACGAGTTAGCTTCAAATCCTTGCGAAACACATGATTTAGCTCAAATTCATGCGGAACACATGGTTTAGCTTAATATTCATGCGAAACAAATGGTGCAGTTTCAGATACTTGTGATATACATTATATTGGTTCAACTGCATGCGAAACAATCTAGTTAGCTTCAAATCAAGCGAAATACATGATTTAGATTCAAATCACTGCGATAGAAGTGATATAGCTTCAAATGCGGGCGAAACAAACGAGTCAGCTTCAAATCCATGTGAAACACATGATTTATCTTCCAATTCATGCAAAACACTTGGTCTAGCTTAATATTCATGCGAAACACATGGTCTAGCTTAATATTCATGAGAATCAAATGGTTCAGCTTAAAATACTTGTGATATACATGATTTAGCATCAACTGCATGCGAAACAAGCGAGTGAGCTTCAAATTCAAGCGTAACGTATGATTTAGTTTCAAATCAATGCGAAGCCGATGGCTTAGCATCAAATCCATGCGACACAAATGATTTAGCTTCAAATACTTGCGAGTATAAGTGACCAAGCGAATACATGATTTAGCTTCAAATCAATGCGAAGTGGAGGGCTTAGCTCCAAATCCATGCGAATCAAATGGTTTAGCTTCAAATCCAAGAGAAACACATGATTTAGCATCAAATCAATGCGAAGTAAAAGGCTTCGCTTCAAATCCATGCGAAACAAATAGTTTAGCTTCAAATACTTCTTTTATACATGATTTAGTTACAACTGCATGCGAACAAACGAGTTAGCCTCAAACCCATGCGACACACGTGATTCAGCTTCAAATCAATGAGAAGTAGAAGGCTTAGCTTCAAATCCATGCGAAACGCATGATTGACCTTCAAATACTTGCGAATATAAGAGATATAGCTTCAAATGCAGGCGAAACACTCGAATTAGCTTTAAATCCATGCGACACACTTGATATAGCTTGAAATCTATGCGAAGTAGAAGGCTTAGATTTATGGATTTGTGTGGCATCAAATCCATGCCACACAAATTATTTAGATTCATATACTTGCGACATAAGTGACATAGATTCAACTGCATGCTAAACAAACGAGTTATCTTCAAATCCATGCGAAACACATTATTTATCTTCAAATCAATGCGAAGTAGAAGGATTAGCATCAAATCCGTGCAATACACATTATTTAGATTCATATACTTGCGATATAAGTGATATAGCTATAAATGCAGGCGAAACAAACGAGTGAACTTCAAATCCAAGCGAAACACATGATTCTGCTTCAAATCAATGCGAAGTAGATGGCTTAGATTCAAATCCATGCGAAACGAATGGTTTAGCTTCAAATACTTGCGATATAAGTGATATAGCTTCAAATGCATGCGAAACAAACGAGTTAGCTTCAAATCAATGCGAAGCAGAAGGCTTATCTTCAAATTCTTGCGAAACAAATGGTTTAGCTTCAAATACTTGTGATATACATGAGTTAGCTTCAACTTCATGCTAAACAAACGAGTTATCTTCAAATCAATGCGAAACACATGATTCAGCTTCAAATCAATGCGACACAGATTATTTAGATTCATATACTTGCGATATAAGTGATATAGCTTCAAATGCAGGCGAAACAAACGAGTGAACTTCAAATCCAAGCGGAACACATGATTCAGCTTCAAATCAATGCGAAGTAGATGGCTTAGCTTCAAATCCATGCGAAACAAATGGTTTAGCTTCAAATACTTGCTGTTGAGGACTCATCAGATTTATGACGGAGATGCTCTGAATATTGCACTTAGTGCCGACTAACTCGAAGGACCACCCTCTGTAGTCGGACTAAATGAAATGCTAGTACTCTATTTGTAACACGCAACCTAACCGTTATGCGTATCTCTCTATGTCTTGTGTTCTGTTCTGTCTGAAAGTCTAAGGTGTCCTCTTCTGAAGCTCTAAAAATGTTCTGTACTTTTCTGATGTTCTGTGCTTTCTGTCTGTCTGTTCCGTGTTTTCTGTCCCCTAGAGGATCGGAGTCATGCCTAATATCATCTCGGTCCTCCCTACTTCTCTTTACCTAGTGCGGGCGGCAAGGAATTACGGTCCAATCACTGCAATCCCAAATCTAGTGAGACTGCCCCAAAACGGTGGGCCGGGAGTTAGGAGGGAGAGTGGCAAAATAACTCCTGCTAGACATCCCGCGCTGATGGGCCTACGTGCCCGAACAATGCCAGACCCAACCGTAATTGACTGGACCGTAATCAAGGACCAGGAGACGTTATGAAGGTGCTGCATGTGCCCGGGAACGGCCCGGGCCAGACCCATACCGTCCGGGTACCGAAGCACATGGCCCCTGCCATAAATCGTGGCCACTTGGCCGGAACATACCGCCCACCTTGAACATGCATCGCATGTTCAACTATGTCTATATTTGATAACCCATATAAGTGTAAGCTTATGATTTGATTACAATCTACGTATTCTGTGTGAATATTACACTATTTACAATGATCGAAATTTACACTATACATAGTTGCGCTACACCTCGTGTGACATTTCTAAGTGATCTAAAGGTATTATACACAATTTTGTCACGGGTCGTTTAATTGTTCCGGTTCACGTTCTGACTGTTGCGACACGAATCACTCCATCTGTACCAGGGTGTACCTGAACGATTCTTCCCATGCTCCACTGTAACGGGGGTAGATTGTCCTCCTTGATGATTACCAAGGAATCCACGGCTAATTTCGACGTGGTGGAATGCTGCCATTTGTGTCGTTGCTGTAACTGTTGTATACATTCCCGCTGCCACCTTTGCCAGAAATGCTGGACCATTTGCTGGATTAGCTGGTATCTGTTGAGTCGAGTGACCTTGATATCTCGTAGGTCATCAGATGGCAGTGTTGTAAGGGCAGTACCAATTAAAAAATGCCCAGGAGTCAAAGGGTTTAGATCTGTGGGATCTGAGGATAATGGTGAAAGTGGACGTGTATTTAAACTGGATTCTATTTGCGTCAGTAACGTATATAGCTCTTCGAACGTGAACCTCTGATCTCCTATAACGCGTGTGAGGTGGTATTTAGGAGATTTGACCGCTCCCTCCCACAATCCACCAAAGTGTGGATAATCGCCATTCGATGGATTCCTGTCTTAGTGCGTTTGCAATTTTTTCGTTGTGTTGTTTGTCCTTAATTAAGATATTTAGCTCAACTAGCTCGTTCCGTGCCCCAATGAAGTTTGTACCGTTATCGGATATGATACAATGACATCGCCCCCGTCGGGCAATTAAACGCCGGAAACAGTTTATGAAAGCGTCGGTACTCAAGTCGGTAGCTAATTCTAAATGTACGGCCTTCGTAACGAAACATACAAAAATGCATAGGTATGCCTTGACTGTTACCTTGCTTCTCGTTCTTTCCTTTGTAAAAAATGGGCCTGCGTAATCGACTCCACAGGTAAAAAAACGTCGCGCTGGGGTGACTCTCGACGCAGGTAATTGACCCATCTGATAGGTTTGACTCAATGGGTTTGTTTTAAAGCACCGTACACATTTCCGTATGTTTCGTTTTACATTATGTTTTGCTGAGACTAAACAATACCTTGTTTGTAATGACGTTAAAACAGCCTGACATCCCGCATGCATTAACCTGTGATGTTCGCATTTGATTATTAAATCCGTTAGCGAATGCTTTGGTGGCAATATGATCGGATGTTTTTGATCGTAGTCTATGGGTGCGTTGGATAGTCTTCCGCCCACCCTGAGTAGTCCGCCATTGTCCAGAAATACATTTAGGGACCGTAGCGCACTGGAATTTGGAAGTGCTTGTTGCGTTTGTACTAATCTGATCTCTGTCGAAAATGCCTCCCTTTGCGCAAGTAATTCCAAACGTGTTCTCGCTGCATTGATTTCTATTGTTGTCAATGAACCCGTTATTAGCGAACCTGATGCGTCACCTTCTAATTTTTTAACTCGATTTCTCATAAATTTGGCAAATCTGAGACAGTATGCTATGCTTCTGAGTAATCGCGTATAGGTTGAAAATATCCTGACAATGCTACTCTCTGCAGTCGATATAGTCAACATAACCGGTTTCCTTTCCTTCTCTTCCGGAACGTCGATAGGGTTATCTAACGCGCTAGGCCATAGACTTGAGCTCTGACGTAACCAGGTGGGACCGTCCCACCAAATGGTTGTGTTCTGTAATGTACCTGGTTTTGTGCCTCGCGAAATTAAATCTGCCGGGTTGTCTTCAGAGGCTACATGTCTCCAACTATCACTTGACGTTAAACCTTGAATTTGCGATACTCTATTGGCTACGAAGGTTTTCCATTTGTTTGGGGAGCTTCGAAGCCAGGCGAGAGTGATCGTCGAATCTGTCCACAGGTATTCCTTAAACCTTACTGTGTCTAATGCTATTCTAACTTTGCTTACTACATTTGCTAGTAATAATGCACCGCATAATTCTAATCTCGGTAATGAAATGGTTTTGAGCGGTGCGACTCTGGACTTTGCACACAATAAGCGCGTTACCCAACTACCTGACAGATCCCTAGAGCGCAGGTAAACACAAGCCCCGTACGCCTTCTCGGACGCGTCTGAAAACCCGTGCAGTTCTATATCATCTAAACACTCTGAAATTGCACATCGCGAGATGTTCATTGCTCCTACCTTGCTAATATCTTGGCGGTATTGGAGCCATTGACTATGCAGGTTCTGCGGTATTGATTGATCCCAACCTATCTGAGTCTGCCATAGTTGTTGTAGGATCAATTTTGCGACTATTACAATGGGGGATATTAGACCTAACGGGTCAAAAATTTGAGCTATTTCAGAAAGAATAGTACGTTTTGTGACACGCTGGTTCTGTGGGGATTCTACTCTAAACATTAAGTGGTCGGTCGTCGGTGACCACAAGAGGCCTAACGTTTTTGGGTCTTTATCTACGGCGATTTCGCGATTTCTCTCTGTACTGTCTGTTGCTGTAACTGTCGGGCAATTGCTTGCCCATTTACGAAGGTCCATACCTGCTTGTGATAGAATTTGCGTCAGCTCCCTTTTCAGCGTTCCTATTTCCTGTTCTGTTTGAGCCCCAGTTAATAAATCGTCTACGTAAAAATCATTGATTATAACCTTACTGCTCGTCGGAAATGTGTGAGCACAGGTCAGTCCAATTTCGTGCAGAGTACGAGTCGCTAGGAAAGGAGCGGATGCTGTATCATAAGTTACTGTGTTTAACTCGTACTCTTGGACTGGGAGATGGGGCTGTGCTCGCCACAAAAGTCTTTGATACTTCCTATCTGCTGGATGAACTAAAATTTGTCGATACATTTTAGCAATATCGGCCGACAGGACGTACCGATTATATCGAAAACGAATTAAAATGGAAATTAAATCGCTTTGAACTGTAGGGCCCACTAATTGGATGTCGTTCAATGCAAGGTCTGATGAGGATTTTGCTGATCCATCGAACACAACACGAAGCTTCGTTGTCGTGCTGCCTTCCTTGAATACAGCGTGGTGGGGAAGTTAGTAGGCGGATTGCTCGTGTGTACCTTCTACAATGCGCGACATATGCCCTAACGTCTCATATTCTGACATGAATTCTGTATACTGCTGACTTTTTTCTGGATATCTTGCTAACCACCTTTCTAACGATTATAACCGCCGTTCAGCTTGCGCTCGCGAAGTACCTAATTCATTTGCGTTGGATTTAAACGGTATTCTAACGATATATCTACCGTCCGTGTCTCGTCTTATGGTTTCCCTAAAATGTGCCTCGCATTCATCGATTAACCTAGTATCGCTTGGGGTTAGTTCCTCTATGTCCCAAAACCTCTCTAATTGAGATTGTAGGTCATTGAGTGTGGCTAAACAACACTTATTGTCTTGTGATAATTTCTTGTCTGCCCAGGTAGGAGTGCCTCCCAAAACCCAACCGAGTTGGGTCTTTTGCAAGAGCAGGTTGGAAGTTGATTTATGTTGACCGACACATAGCAATGTCCAAAATAGACCTGCTCCAATGAGTATATCTATTGGCCGTTGTAAATGGAATTCTGGATCGGCTAGCTCTATGTGACTTGGAATTTCTATTTTTTCTCTATGTATCTGAAAATTGGGCATGTCTGACGTGATGGTTTCTATTGATAGGCATTGTACCGTGTGTTGAGATTTATTATATCGTGAATGAATTGTTAATGTTGCTCTACCTTCTATGGAATTTACTGCCCTTCCTAATCCTGTCACTGTTGAACTTATTGCAGTCGGTTTGATGCCGAGTCGTTTGCAAAATTCCGTGGTTATAAAATTTGCTTGAGATCCCGAATCTGATAATACCCTGCATTTATGTGACCCCCCTTGTCCTTGACATAAACTATTGCTGTTGATAATACGGCATGCCCTATTGTATTTGCTACGTTAGCTGTGAGTACTGGGGGTTCTCGCGAATCTGATTCTCCTGTAGCCGCGTAGCCTTCTTCTGCGCGTTTGAATTCGGGATTATGTAATAAGGAATGATGCTTCCTTCCACACTGTTTGCAATGACTCCGTGTACACGCCCGTACCCGATGTGCCGATGACAAACAATTGAAACACAGCCGGGCTTCTTGCACTATCTTTGTTTTTGTATTTAAATCGCTGTTCTTAAATTTCTCACAGTTATATATCGCGTGATTGGCCTTGCATGCGGGGCACCCGGCTGAGTTAACTACATGCGAAGCTGTTGTTGTAACGAGGGGTATTATTTGTTCCTCGAGGTCGCTGGTCGACCCTGGATGCAGCTACCTGAACACTGACCGCGATATTTGCTAAATATTTGGAACGTTCTTCTATAAACGCAGATAATTGACCAAATGTAGGCATTTCCGACTGAGATATTATTCTCCTTTCCCATTCTCTCATGGACACTTGACCTAACTTTCTGGACAATAATGGAACTAACATGGTATCCCAAGTTTCAACCGATTCACCCAAAGACATTAACGCTATTCTATGATTTGTAGCTTCGTCCAGAAATTCCCGCAATGTGATGTCTGATTCCCTTTGAATGGATTTTAAATCAAGTAATGAATTTACATGATGCCGCTTGAGACTTGTGGAATCTTCATATCGCGACTTGAGTAATTCCCATGCATGTCTGTAATTTGTTCCGGACACGCCTAACGCTTGAATCACACAAGCCGCTACCCCCTTGAGTGAGGTATTTAAATAATGGAACCGTTGTATGTCTGTTAATGAATTATTCTCGTGAATCACTGATGTAAATGTGTCTTTAAATTTCACCCAATCACTGTAATTGCCATCAAAGGAAGGCAGTTGCAGTGTCGGTAATTTAACGTTTATTGCGGTATCTGCAGTCTGCGCGGATATCGGGCTGTTCGTGGTTATCCTACTCTGCTCCGGAGTGGCACGGGCAATGACTATTTCGACTTTATCTATCAGATGAAAATACGCCGTCTCGAATTCTTCGCGCTCGATCGCGTGCGCTGCTTCGGCGTCCGTTCCAGCTACGAGTATTTCGATTCTCGTTTGAACTCTATTAAAATTGTCAAGGAGACATACATTTGCATCTAACCGTTACTTAAGAGATCCCACCGAGGTCGTGGTCGCGAATTTGCAAATAAATGTCATAACCGCGTGAGTGCAGCCTTGACCGTTCCGCGCTCGATCATCAACGGTTTGAGATCTTCCGCCATAGTGATTTACTGACGCAAATGGGACTATAAAAGTACTTATCACTTGGGCTGGGACACTTGGTACTGCTGTCGATGCCTGTTGGCTGCACTGGGATGCTCCGTTGTTCTGCAATGATGTTGAGCTGCTGCGTGATTGTCCTGCTGTGTTGCTGGACTTCTGTGGTGTTGCACTGCTCTGAAGCTATATGCACTGCCTTCTCTGGATGCTGTAGCCTCCGGAAGAAACTTCTCGTCACTGAGCTCCTGAGATTCCTGATTGAAGCCAGGTGTTGGTGCTCTCGTGATACACTGTACTGCGTGGCTGTAGCTTCTGATGTACTGTCACTTCGTCTGTGCGTTCTTAGATCCGGCTCGAAGGACCAAATGTTGAGGACCCATCAGATGGATGACGGAGATCCTCTGAATATTGCACTTGGTGCCGACTAACTCGAAGGACCACCCACTGTAGTGGGACTAAATGAAATGCTAGTACTCTATTTGTAACACGCAACCTAACCGTTACGCGTATCTCTCTATGTCTTCTGTTCTGTTCTGTCTGAAAGTCTAAGGTGTCCTCTTCTGAAGCTCTAAAAATGTTCTGTACTCTTCTGATATTCTGTGCTTTCTGTCTGTCTGTTCCGTCTTGTCTGTCCCCTAGAGGACCGGAGTCATGCCTAATATCACCTCGGTCCTAACTACTTCTCTTGACCTAGGGTGGGCGGCAAGGAATTACGGTCCAACCACTGCAATCCCAAAACCAGTGAGACTGCCCCAAAACGGTGGGCCGGGAGTTAGGAGGGAGAGTGGCAAAATAACTCCTGCTAGACATCCCGCGCTGATGGGCCTACGTGCCCGAACAATGCCAGACCCAACCGTAATTGACCCAACCGGGACAGACCCATACCGTCCGGGTACCCAAGCACATGGCCCCTGCCATAAATCCTGGCCACTTGGCCGTAACACTTGCGATATAAGTGATATAGCTTCAAATGCAGGCGAAACAAACGAGTCAGCTTCAAATCCATGTGAAAAGCATGATTTATCTTCAAATTCATGCGAAACACTTGGTTTAGCTTAATATTCATGCGAAACACATGGTTTAGCTTAATATTCATGAGAATCATATGGTTCAGCTTGAAATACTAGTGATATACATGCTTTAGCATCAACTGCAGGTGAATCAAACGATTTTAATTCAAATCCATGCGAAACACATGATTAAGATTCAAATCAATGCGAAGTAGAAGGCTTAGCTTCAACTCCATGCGAAGTAGAAGGCTTAACTTCAAATCCATGCGAAACGAATGATTGACCTTGAAATACTTGCGAATATCAGTGTTATAGCTTCAAATGCAGGCAAACCAACGAGTTAGATTCTAATCCATGCAAAACGTATGATTCAGCTTCAAATCAATGCGAAATAGAAGTATTAACTTCAAATACATGCAAATCCAATAGTTTAGCTTCAAATACCTGCGAAACAAATGATTTAGCTTCAAATCAATGCGCAGTAGAAGGCTTAGCTTAATATTCATGCGAAACAATTGTTCAGCTTCAAATATATGTGATATACATGAATTAGATTCAACTGCATTCGAAACAAACGAGTTAGCTTCAAATCCAAGCGAAACACATGATTTAGCTTCAAATCAATGCGCAGTAGAAGGCTTAGCTTCAAGTCCGTGCGAAACAAATGGTTCAGCTTCAAATACTTGTGATGTACATGATTTATCTTCAACTGCATGCGAAACAAAGGAGTTAGCCTCAAATCCGTGCGAAACACATGATTTAGCGTCAAATCAATGCGAAGAAGAAGGCTTAGCTTAAAATCCATGCGAATCAAATGGTTTAGCTTCAAATACTTATGATATACATGATTTAGCTTGAACAGCATGCGAGACAAACGAGTTAGCTTCAAATGCAAACGAAACACACGATTTAGCTTCAAATTAATGCGAAGTAGGACGCTTAGCTTCAAATTCATTCAAAACGAATGGTTTAGCTTCAAATACTTGTGAATATAAGTGATATAGTTTCAAATGCAGACGAAACAAACGAGTTAGCTTCAAATCAATTCGAATCACATGATTTAGCTTCATCTCAATGCGAAGTAGAAGACTTATCTTCGAAACCATGCAAAACAAATGGTTTAGCTTCAAATACTTGCGAATATAAGTGATATAGCTTCAAATCCATGCGAAACACATGGTTTAGCTTAATATTCATGGGAAACAGATGGTTTAGATTCAGATACTTGTGATAAACATGATTTAGCTTTTACTGCATACGAAACAAACGAGTTAGATTCAAATCCAAGCGAAACACATGATTTAGCTTCAAATCAATGCGAAGTACAAGGCTTATGTTCAAATACATGAAAAGCATATGATTTATCATCAGATAATTGCGATATAAGTGATATAGCTTCAAATGCGCGCGATACAATCGAGTTAACTTCAAGTCCATGCGAATCACGTGATTTAGCTTCAAATCAATGCGAAGTAGAAGGCTTAGCTTCAAATCCATGCGAATCAAACGGTTTAGCTTCAAATATTTGTGATATACATGATTTATGTTCAAATGCATGCGAAACAAACGAGTTAGCTTCAAATACTTGTGATATACATGATTTAGCTTCAAATCAATGCGAAGTAGAAGGATTATCTTCGAATCCGCGCGAAACAATTGGTGTAGCTTCAAATACTGGTGATATGCATGATTTAGCTTCAACAGCATGCGAAACAAACGAGTTAGCTTCAAATCCAGCCGAAACACATGATTTAGCTTCAAATCAATGCGAAGTAGAAGGCTTAGCTCCAAATCCATGCGAATCAAATTGTTTAGCTTCAAATACTTGTGATATACATGATTTATGTCCAAATACAGGCGAAGAAAACGAGTTAGCTTCAATTCCATGCGAAACATATGATTTAGCTTCATTCAGTGCGAAATAGAAGGCTTAGATTCAAATACATGAGAAGCAAATGATTTATCTTCAGATAATTGCGATATAAGTGATACAGATTCAAATGCAGTCGAATCAATCGAGTTAGCTTCAAATTAATGCGAAGTAGGAGGCTTATCTTCAAAGCCATGCGAAACAAATGGTTTAGCTTCAAATACTTGTGATATACATGATTTATCTCCAAATACAGGCGAAAAAAACGAGTTAGCTTCAAATCCAAGCGAAACACATTATTTGGTTTCAAATCAATGCGAAATAGACGGCTTAGCTTCAAATACATGAGAAACAAATGATTTATCTTCAGATAATTGCGATATAAGTGATATAGATTCAAATGCAGTCGAATCAATCGAGTTAGCTTCAAATCCATGCGAAGTAGGAGGATTATCTTCAAATCCATGCGAAACAAATGGCTTAGCTTCAAATACTTGTGATATACATGATTTAGCATCAACTGCATGCGAAATAAACGAGTTAGCTTCAAATCCAAGCGAAACACATGATTTACCTTCAAATCAATGCGAAGTAGAAGGCTTTGCTTCCAATCCAAGCGAAACACTTGATTTAGCTTCAAATCAATGCGAAGTAGAAGGCTTAGCTTCGAATCCATGAGAAACAAATGATTAAGCTTCAGATACTTGCGATATAATTGATATAGCTTCATACGCAGGCGAAACAAAAGAGTTAGCTTCAAATGCAAGCAAACACATGATTTAGCTTCAAATCAATGCGATGTAGAAGGTTTAGCTTCCAAATCAGTGCGAAACACATGATTTAGCATCAAATCCAAGCGAAACACATGATTTTGCTTCAAATCAATGCGATCTAGAAGGCTTAGCTTCAAATCCAAGCGACACTAATCATTTAGCTTTAAATACTTGCGATTTAAGTGATGCAGCTTCAAATGCAGGCGTTACAAACGAGTTAGCTTCAAATGCAGGAGAAACAATCGAGTGATATACAAATCAAAGGGTAACACATGATTTAACTTCAAATCAATGCGAAGTAGAAGGCATAGATTCAAATCCATGCGATACAAATGGTTTAGCTTCAAATACTTGGGATAAACATGATTTAGATCCAACTGCATGCGAAAGAAACGAGTTAGCTTCAAATCCAAGCGAAACACATGATTTATCTTCAAATCAATGCGAAGTTGAAGGCATTGCTTCAAATCCATGCGAAGCGAATGGTTTAGCTCTAAATACTTGTGATATACGTGATTTATCTCCAAATACAGGCGAAAAAAACGAGTTAGCTTCAAATCCAAGCGAAACACATTATTTAGGTTCAAATCAATGCGAAATAGACCGCTTAGCTTCAAATACATGAGAAACAAATGATCTATCTTCAGATTATTGCGATATAAGTGATATAGATTCAAATGCAGTCGAATCAATCGAGTTAGCTTCAAAACCAAGCGAAAAACATGATTTAGATTCAAATCGATGCGAAGTAGAAGGCTTAGCTTCAAATTCATGCGAAACAAATGGTTTGGCTTCAAATACTTGTGATATACATGATTTAGCTTTAACTGCATGCGTAACAAACGAGTTAGCTTCAAAACCAAGCAAAACACATGATTTAGCTGCAAATCAATGCGAAGTAGAAGGCTTAGCTTCAAATCCATGCGAATCAAACGGTTTAGCTTCAAATATTTGTGATATACATGATTTATGTTCAAATGCATGCGAAACAAACGAGTTAGCTTCAAATACTTGTGATATACATGATTTAGCTTCAAATCAATGCGAAGTAGAAGGATTATCTTCGAATCCACGCGAAACAATTGGTGTAGCTTCAAATACTGGTGATATGCATGATTTAGCTTCAACTGCATGCGAAACAAACGAGTTAGCTTCAAGTCCATGCGAATCACGTGATTTAGCTTCAAATCAATGCGAAGTAGAAGGCTTAGCTTCAAATCCATGCGAATCAAACGGTTTAGCTTCAAATATTTGTGATATACATGATTTATGTTCAAATGCATGCGAAACAAACGAGTTAGCTTCAAATACTTGTGATATACATGATTTAGCTTCAAATCAATGCGAAGTAGAAGGATTATCTTCGAATCCACGCGAAACAATTGGTGTAGCTTCAAATACTGGTGATATGCATGATTTAGCTTCAACTGCATGCGAAACAAACGAGTTAGCTTCAAATCCAGCCGAAACACATGATTTTGCTTCAAATCAATGCGAAGTAGAAGGCTTAGCTCCAAATCCATGCGAATCAAATTGTTTAGCTTCAAATACTTGTGATATACATGATTTATGTCCAAATGCAGGCGAAACACAAGAGTTAGCTTCAAATCCATGCGAAACACATGATTTAGCTTCAAATCAATGCGAAGTACAAGGCTTATGTTCAAATACATGAAAAACATATGATTTATCATCAGATAATTGCGATATAAGTGATTTAGCTTCAAATGCACGCGATACAATCGAGATAACTTCAAGTCCATGCGAATCACGTGATTTAGCTTCAAATCAAAGCGAAGTAGAAGGCTTAGTTTCAAATCCTTGCGAAATAAATGATTTAGCTTCAAATACTTGTGATATACATGATTTAGCTTCAAATACAGGCGAAGAAAACGAGTTAGCTTCAATTCCATGCGAAACATATGATTTAGCTTCATTCAGTGCGAAATAGACGGCTTAGATTCAAATACATGAGAAGCAAATGATTTATCTTCAGATAATTGCGATATAAGTGATATAGATTCAAATGCAGTCGAATCAATCGAGTTAGCTTCAAATTAATGCGAAGTAGGAGGCTTATCTTCAAAGCCATGCGAAACAAATGGTTTAGCTTCAAATACTTGTGATATACATGATTTATCTCCAAATACAGGCGAAAAAAACGAGTTAGCTTCAAATCCAAGCGAAACACATTATTTGGGTTCAAATCAATGCGAAATAGACGGCTTAGCTTCAAATACATGAGAAACAAATGATTTATCTTCAGATAATTGCGATATAAGTGATATAGATTCAAATGCAGTCGAATCAATCGAGTTAGCTTCAAATCCATGCGAAGTAGGAGGATTATCTTCAAATCCATGCGAAACAAATGGCTTAGCTTCAAATACTTGTGATATACATGATTTAGCATCAACTGCATGCGAAACAAACGAGTTAGCTTCAAATCCAAGCGAAACACATGATTTACCTTCAAATCAATGCGAAATATAAGGCTTAGCTTCAAATCAATGCGACGTAGAAGGCTTATCATCAAATCAATATGAAACAAGTGGTTTAGCTTCAAATACTTGTGATTTACATGATTTAGCTTCAACTGCATGCGAAACAAACGCTTTACCTTCAAATCCAAGCGAAACACTTTATTTAGGTTCAAATCAATGCGAAGTGGAAGGCTTAGCTTCAAATACATGAGAAACAAATGGCTTAGCTGCAGATAAATTGCGTTATAAGTGATATAGCTTCATATGCAGACGAAACAATCGAGTTAGCTTCAAATCAATGCGAAGTAGAAGTCATATCTTCAAATCCACGCGATACAAATGGTTTAGCTTCAAATACTTGTGATATACATGATTTATCTTCAAATGCAGGCGAAACAAAAGAGTTAGCTTCAAATCCAAGCGAATCACATGATTTAGATTCAAATCAATGCGAAATAGGAGGCTTAGCTTCAAATCAATGCGACGTAGAAGGCTTATCATCAAATCAATGCGAAACAAATGGTTTAGCTTCAAATACTTGTGATATACATGATTTATGTCCAAATGCAGGCGAAACAAAAGAGTTAGCTTCAAATCCATGCGAAACACATGATTTAGCTTCAAATCAATGCGAAGTACAAGGCTTATGTTCAAATACATGAAAAAGATATGATTTATCATCAGATAATTGCGATATAAGTGATATAGCTTCAAATGCACGCGATACAATCGAGTTAACTTCAAGTCCATGCGAATCACGTGATTTAGCTTCAAATCAAAGCGAAGTAGAAGGCTTATGTTCAAATACATGAAAAACATATGATTTATCATCAGATAATTGCGATATAAGTGATTTAGCTTCAAATGCACGCGATACAATCGAGATAACTTCAAGTCCATGCGAATCACGTGATTTAGCTTCAAATCAAAGCGAAGTAGAAGGCTTAGTTTCAAATCCTTGCGAAATAAATGATTTAGCTTCAAATACTTGTGATATACATGATTTAGCTTCAAATACAGGCGAAGAAAACGAGTTAGCTTCAATTCCATGCGAAACATATGATTTAGCTTCAAATCAGTGCGAAATAGACGGCTTAGATTCAAATACATGAGAAGCAAATGATTTATCTTCAGATAGTTGCGATATAAGTAATATAGATTCAAATGCAGTCGAATCAATCGAGTTAGCTTCAAATTAATGCGAAGTAGGAGGCTTATCTTCAAAGCCATGCGAAACAAATGGTTTAGCTTCAAATACTTGTGATATACATGATTTATCTCCAAATACAGGCGAAAAAACGAGTTAGCTTCAAATCCAAGCGAAACACATTATTTGGGTTCAAATCAATGCGAAATAGACGGCTTAGCTTCAAATACATGAGAAACAAATGATTTATCTTCAGATAATTGCGATATAAGTGATATAGATTCAAATGCAGTCGAATCAATCGAGTTAGCTTCAAATCCATGCGAAGTAGGAGGATTATCTTCAAATCCATGCGAAACAAATGGTTTAGTTTCAAATACTTGTGATATACATGATTTAGCATCAACTGCATGCGAAACAAACGAGTTAGCTTCAAATCCAAGCGAAACACATGATTTACCTTCAAATCAATGCGAAATATAAGGCTTAGCTTCAAATCAATGCGACGTAGAAGGCTTATCATCAAATCAATATGAAACAAGTGGTTTAGCTTCAAATACTTGTGATATACATGATTTAGCTTCAAATCAATGCGAAGTAGAAGGATTATCTTCGAATCCACGCGAAACAATTGGTGTAGCTTCAAATACTGGAGATATGCATGATTTAGCTTCAACTGCATGCGAAACAAACGAGTTAGCTTCAAATCCAGCCGAAACACATGATTTTGCTTCAAATCAATGCGAAGTAGAAGGCTTAGCTCCAAATCCATGCGAATCAAATTGTTTAGCTTCAAATACTTGTGATATACATGATTTATGTCCAAATGCAGGCGAAACAAAAGAGTTAGCTTCAAATCCATGCGAAACACATGATTTAGCTTCAAATCAATGCGAAGTACAAGGCTTATGTTCAAATACATGAAAAACATATGATTTATCATCAGATAATTGCGATATAAGTGATATAGATTCAAATGCAGTCGAATCAATCGAGTTAGCTTCAAATCCATGCGAAGTAGGAGGATTATCTTCAAATCCATGCGAAACAAATGTTTTAGCTTCAAATACTTGTGATATACACGATTTAGCATCAACTGCATGCGAAACAAACGAGTTAGCTTCAAATCCAAGCGAAACACATTATTTGGGTTCAAATCAATGCGAAATAGACGGCTTAGCTTCAAATACATGAGAAACAAATGATTTATCTTCAGATAATTGCGATATAAGTGATATAGATTCAAATGCAGTCGAATCAATCGAGTTAGCTTCAAATCCATGCGAAGTAGGAGGATTATCTTCAAATCCATGCGAAACAAATGTTTTAGCTTCAAATACTTGTGATATACACGATTTAGCATCAACTGCATGCGAAACAAACGAGTTAGCTTCAAATCCAAGCGAAACACATGATTTACCTTCAAATCAATGCGAAATATAAGGCTTAGCTTCAAATCAATGCGACGTAGAAGGCTTATCATCAAATCAATATGAAACAAGTGGTTTAGCTTCAAATACTTGTGATATACAATGATTTAGCTTCAACTGCATGCGAAACAAACGAGTTAGCTTCAAATCCAAGCGAAACAAATGATTTATCGTCAAATCAATGCGAAGTTGAAGGCTTTGCTTCAAATCCTTGCGATGCGAATGGTTTAGCTTCAAATACTTGTGATATACATGATTTATCTCCAAATACAGGCGAAAAAAACGAGTTAGCTTCAAAACCAAGCGAAACACATGATTTAGATTCAAATCAATGCGAAGTAGTAGGCTTAGCTTCAAATTCATGCGAAACAAATGGTTTAGCTTCAAATACTTGTGATATACATGATTTATCTCCAAATACAGGCGAAAGAAACGAGTTAGCTTCAAATCCAAGCGAAACACATTATTTGGGTTCAAATCAATGCGAAGGAGACGGCTTAGCTTCAAATACATGAGAAACAAATGATTTATCTTCAGATAATTGCGATATAAGTGATATAGATTCAAATGCAGTCGAATCAATCGAGTTAGCTTCAAATCCATGCGAAACACATGATTTAGCTTCAAATCAATGCGAAGTACAAGGCTTATGTTCAAATACATGAGAAACCAATGATTTATCTTCAGATAATTGCGACAGAAGTGATATAGCTTCAAATGCACGTGATTCAATCGAGTTAACTTCAAGTCCATGCGAATCACGTGATTTAGCTTCAAATCAAAGCGAAGTAGAAGGCTTAGCTTCAAATGCATGAGAAACAAATGATTTATCTTCAGATAATTGAGATATAAGTGATATAGCTTCAAATGCACGCGATACAATCGAGTTAACTTCAAGTCCATGCGAATCACGTGATTTAGCTTCAAATCAAAGCGAAGTAGAAGGCGTAGCAGCAAATACATGAGAAACAAATGATTTATCTTCAGATAATTGCGATATAAGTGATATAGATTCAAATGCAGTCGAATCAATCGAGTTAGCTTCAAATCCATGCGAAGTAGGAGGATTATCTTCAAATCCATGCGAAACAAATGGTTTAGCTTCAAATACTTGTGATATACACGATTTAGCATCAACTGCATGCGAAACAAACGAGTTAGCTTCAAATCCAAGCGAAACACATGATTTACCTTCAAATCAATGCGAAATATAAGGCTTAGCTTCAAATCAATGCGACGTAGAAGGCTTATCATCAAATCAATATGAAACAAGTGGTTTAGCTTCAAATACTTGTGATATACAATGATTTAGCTTCAACTGCATGCGAAACAAACGAGTTAGCTTCAAATCCAAGCGAAACAAATGATTTATCGTCAAATCAATGCGAAGTTGAAGGCTTTGCTTCAAATCCATGCGAAGCGAATGGTTTAGCTTCAAATACTTGTGATATACATGATTTATCTCCAAATACAGGCGAAAAAAACGAGTTAGCTTCAAAACCAAGCGAAACACATGATTTAGATTCAAATCAATGCGAAGTAGTAGGCTTAGCTTCAAATTCATGCGAAACAAATGGTTTAGCTTCAAATACTTGTGATATACATGATTTATCTCCAAATACAGGCGAAAGAAACGAGTTAGCTTCAAATCCAAGCGAAACACATTATTTGGGTTCAAATCAATGCGAAGGAGACGGCTTAGCTTCAAATACATGAGAAACAAATGATTTATCTTCAGATAATTGCGATATAAGTGATATAGATTCAAATGCAGTCGAATCAATCGAGTTAGCTTCAAATCCATGCGAAACACATGATTTAGCTTCAAATCAATGCGAAGTAGAAGGCTTAGCTTCAAATACATGAGAAACAAATGATTTATCTTCAGATAATTGAGATATAAGTGATATAGCTTCAAATGCACGCGATACAATCGAGTTAACTTCAAGTCCATGCGAATCACGTGATTTAGCTTCAAATCAAAGCGAAGTAGAAGGCGTAGCAGCAAATACATGAGAAACAAATGATTTATCTTCAGATAATTGCGATATAAGTGATATAGCTTCAAATGCAGTCGAATCAATCGAGTTGGCTTCATTTTAATGCGACGTAGAAGGCTTATCTTCAAATCCATGCGAAACAAATGGTTTAGCTTCAAATACTTGTGATATACAATGATTTAGCTTCAACTGCATGCGAAACAAACGAGTTAGCTTCAAATCCAAGCGAAACAAATGATTTATCTTCAAATCAATGCGAAGTTGAAGGCTTTGCTTCAAATCCATGCGAAGCGAATGGTTTAGCTTCAAATACTTGTGATATATATGATTTATCTCCAAATACAGGCGAAAAAAACGAGTTAGCTTCAAAACCAAGCGGAACACATGATTTAGATTCAAATCAATGCGAAGTAGTAGGCTTAGCTTCAAATTCATGCGAAACAAATGGTTTAGCTTCAAATACTTGTGATATACATGATTTATCTCCAAATACAGGCGAAAAAAACGAGTTAGCTTCAAATCCAAGCGAAACACATTATTTGGGTTCAAATCAATGCGAAATAGACGGCTTAGCTTCAAATACATGAGAAACAAATGATTTATCTTCAGATAATTGCGATATAAGTGATATAGATTCTAATGCAGTCGAATCAATCGAGTTAGCTTCAAATCCATGCGAAACACGTGATTTAGCTTCAAATCAATGCGAAGTACAAGGCTTATTTTCAAATACATGAGAAACCAATGATTTATCTTCAGATAATTGCGACATAAGTGATATAGCTTCAAATGCACGCGATACAATCGAGTTAACTTCAAGTCCATGCGAATCACGTGATTTAGCTTCAAATCAAAGCGAAGTAGGAGGCATAGCTTCAAATACATGAGAAACAAATGATTTATCTTCATATAATTGAGATATAAGTGATATAGCTTCAAATGCACGCGATACAATCGAGTTAACTTCAAGTCCATGCGAATCACGTGATTTAGCTTCAAATTAAAGCGAAGTAGAAGGCGTAGCAGCAAATACATGAGAAACAAATGATTTATCTTCAGATAATTGCGATATAAGTGATATAGATTCAAATGCAGTCGAATCAATCGAGTTAGCTTCAAATCCATGCGAAACACATGATTTAGCTTCAAATCAATGCGAAGTAGAAGGCTTAGCTTCAAATACATGAGAAACAAATGATTTATCTTCAGATAATTGAGATATAAGTGATATAGCTTCAAATGCACGCGATACAATCGAGTTAACTTCAAGTCCATGCGAATCACGTGATTTAGCTTCAAATCAAAGCGAAGTAGAAGGCGTAGCAGCAAATACATGAGAAACAAATGATTTATCTTCAGATAATTGCGATATAAGTGATATAGCTTCAAATGCAGTCGAATCAATCGAGTTGGCTTCATTTTAATGCGACGTAGAAGGCTTATCTTCAAATCCATGCGAAACAAATGGTTTAGCTTCAAATACTTGTGATATACAATGATTTAGCTTCAACTGCATGCGAAACAAACGAGTTAGCTTCAAATCCAAGCGAAACAAATGATTTATCTTCAAATCAATGCGAAGTTGAAGGCTTTGCTTCAAATCCATGCGAAGCGAATGGTTTAGCTTCAAATACTTGTGATATATATGATTTATCTCCAAATACAGGCGAAAAAAACGAGTTAGCTTCAAAACCAAGCGGAACACATGATTTAGATTCAAATCAATGCGAAGTAGTAGGCTTAGCTTCAAATTCATGCGAAACAAATGGTTTAGCTTCAAATACTTGTGATATACATGATTTATCTCCAAATACAGGCGAAAAAAACGAGTTAGCTTCAAATCCAAGCGAAACACATTATTTGGGTTCAAATCAATGCGAAATAGACGGCTTAGCTTCAAATACATGAGAAACAAATGATTTATCTTCAGATAATTGCGATATAAGTGATATAGATTCTAATGCAGTCGAATCAATCGAGTTAGCTTCAAATCCATGCGAAACACGTGATTTAGCTTCAAATCAATGCGAAGTACAAGGCTTATTTTCAAATACATGAGAAACCAATGATTTATCTTCAGATAATTGCGACATAAGTGATATAGCTTCAAATGCACGCGATACAATCGAGTTAACTTCAAGTCCATGCGAATCACGTGATTTAGCTTCAAATCAAAGCGAAGTAGGAGGCATAGCTTCAAATACATGAGAAACAAATGATTTATCTTCATATAATTGAGATATAAGTGATATAGCTTCAAATGCACGCGATACAATCGAGTTAACTTCAAGTCCATGCGAATCACGTGATTTAGCTTCAAATTAAAGCGAAGTAGAAGGCGTAGCAGCAAATACATGAGAAACAAATGATTTATCTTCAGATAATTGCGATATAAGTGATATAGATTCAAATGCAGTCGAATCAATCGAGTTGGCTTCAAATTAATGCGAAGTAGGAGGCTTATCTTCAAAGCCATGCGAAACAAATGGTTTAGCTTCAAATACTTGTGATATAAATGATTTAGCATCAAATACAGGCGAAAAAAACTAGTTAGCTTCAAATCCACGCGAAACACATTATTTGGGTTCAAATCAATGCGAAATAGACGGCTTAGCTTCAAATACATGAGAAGCAAATGATTTATCTTCAGATAATTGCGATATAAGTGATATAGATTCAAATGCAGTCGAATCAATCGAGTTAGCTTCAAATCCATGCGAAGTAGGAGGATTATCTTCAAATCCATGCGAAACAAATGGTTTAGCTTCAAATACTTGTGATATACAATGATTTAGCTTCAACTGCATGCGAAACAAACGAGTTAGCTTCAAATCCAAGCGAAACAAATGATTTATCGTCAAATCAATGCGAAGTTGAAGGCTTTGCTTCAAATCCATGCGAAGCGAATGGTTTAGCTTCAAATACTTGTGATATACATGATTTATCTCCAAATACAGGCGAAAAAAACGAGTTAGCTTCAAAACCAAGCGAAACACATGATTTAGATTCAAATCAATGCGAAGTAGTAGGCTTAGCTTCAAATTCATGCGAAACAAATGGTTTAGCTTCAAATACTTGTGATATACATGATTTATCTCCAAATACAGGCGAAAGAAACGAGTTAGCTTCAAATCCAAGCGAAACACATTATTTGGGTTCAAATCAATGCGAAGGAGACGGCTTAGCTTCAAATACATGAGAAACAAATGATTTATCTTCAGATAATTGCGATATAAGTGATATAGATTCAAATGCAGTCGAATCAATCGAGTTAGCTTCAAATCCATGCGAAACACATGATTTAGCTTCAAATCAATGCGAAGTAGAAGGCTTAGCTTCAAATACATGAGAAACAAATGATTTATCTTCAGATAATTGAGATATAAGTGATATAGCTTCAAATGCACGCGATACAATCGAGTTAACTTCAAGTCCATGCGAATCACGTGATTTAGCTTCAAATCAAAGCGAAGTAGAAGGCGTAGCAGCAAATACATGAGAAACAAATGATTTATCTTCAGATAATTGCGATATAAGTGATATAGATTCAAATGCAGTCGAATCAATCGAGTTAGCTTCAAATTAATGCGAAGTAGGAGGCTTATCTTCAAATCCATGCGAAACAAATGGTTTAGCTTCAAATACTTGTGATATACATGATTTAGCTTCAACTGCATGCGAAACAAACGAGTTAGCTTCAAAACCAAGCGAAACACCTGATTTAGATTCAAATCAATGCGAAGTAGAAGGCTTAGCTTCAAATTCATGCGAAGCGAATGGTTTAGCTTCAAATCCATGCGAAACATATGATTTAGCTTCAAATAAATGCGAAATAGATGGCTTAGCTTCAAATACATGAGAAACAAATGATTTATCTTCAGATAATTGCGATGTAAGTGATATAGCTTCAAATGCAGTCGAAACAATCGAGTTAGCTTCAAATCAATGCGAAGTGGAACGCTTAGCTTCAAATACATGAGAAACAAATAGTTTAGCTTCAAATACTTGTGATATAAATGATTTAGCTTCAACTGCATGCGCAAAAACGCTTTACCTTCAAATCCAAGCGAAACACATGATTTAGGTTCAAATCAATGCGAAGTGGAAGGCTTAGCTTCAAATTCATGAGAAACAAATGGCTTAGAAACAAATACTTGTGATATACATGATTTAGCTTCAACTGCGTGCGAAACAAACGAGTTAGCTTCAAAACCAAGCGAAACACATGATTTAGCTTCAAATCAATGCGAAGTAGAAGGCTTAGCTTCAAATTCATGCGAAACAAATGGTTTAGCTACGAATACTTGTGATATACATGATTAAGCCTCAACTGCATGCGAAACAAACGAGTTGGCTTCAAAACCAAACGAAACACATGATTTAGCTTCAAATCAATGCGACGTAGAAGGCTTAGCTTCAAATTCATGCGAAACAAATGGTTTAGCTACAGATACTTGTGATATACATGATTCAGCCTCAACTGCATGCGAAACAAACGAGTTAGCTTCAAAACCAAGCGAAACACATGATTTAGATTCAAATCAATGCGAAATAGAAGGCTTAGCTTCAAATCAATGTGAAGTAGAAGGCTTAGCTTCAAATCCATGCGAATCAAACGGATTAGCTTCAAATACTCGTGATATACATGATTTAGCTTCAAATTCAGGCGAAGCAAAAGAGTTAGCTTCAAAACCATGCGAAACACATCATTTGGCTTCAAATTCATGCGAAACACATTGTTTAGATTCATAGATTCATATTCTTGCGAAACAGATGGTTTAGATTCAGATACTTGTGATAAACATGATTTAGCTTCAACAGCATGCGAAACAAACAAGTTTGCTTCAAATCCCAGCGAAACACATGATTTAGCTGCAAATCAATGCGAAGTAGAAGGGTTAGCTTCAAATCCATGAGAATCAAACGGTTGAGCTTCAAATACTTGTGATATACATGATTTATCTTCAAATACAGGCGAAAAAAACGAGTTAGCTTCACATCCATGCGAAACAGATGATTTAGCTTCAAATAAATTCGAAATAGACGGCTTAGCCTCAAATACATGAGAAACAAATGATTTATCTTCAGATAATTGCGACGTAAGTGATATAGCTTCAAATGCAGGCAAAACAATCGAGTTAGCTTCAAATCAATGCGAAGTGGAATGCTTAGCTTCAAATCCACGCGATACAAATGGTTTAGCTTCAAATACTTGTGCTATACATTATTTATCTTCAAATGCAGGCGAAGCAAAAGAGTTAGCTTCAAAACCAAGCGAAACACATGATTTAGATTCAAATCAATTCGAAGTAGAAGGCTTAGCTGCAAATTCATGCGAAACAAATGGTTTAGCTTCAATTACTTGTGATATACATGATGCAGCTTCAAATCCATGCGAAACAAACGAGTTAGCTTCAAATCCAAGCGAAACACATGATTTACATTCAAATCAATGCGAAATAGAAGGCTTAGCTTCAAATCAATGAGACGTGTCAGGCTTATCATCAAATCAATGTGAAACAAGTGGTTTAGCTTCAAATACTTGTGATATACAATGATTTATCTCCAAATACAGGCGAAAGAAACGAGTTAGCTTCAAATCCAAGCGAAACACATTATTTGGGTTCAAATCAATGCGAAGGAGACGGCTTAGCTTCAAATACATGAGAAACAAATGATTTATCTTCAGATAATTGCGATATAAGTGATATAGATTCAAATGCAGTCGAATCAATCGAGTTAGCTTCAAATCCATGCGAAACATATGATTTAGCTTCAAATAAATGCGAAGTAGACGGATTAGCTTCAAATACATGAGAAGCAAATGATTTAACTTCTGATAATTGCGATATAAGTGATATAGATTCAAATGCAGTCAAATCAATCGAGTTAGCTTCAAATTAATGCGAAGTAGGAGGCTTATCTTCAAATCCTTGCGAAACAAATGGTTTAGCTTCAAATACTTTTGATATACATGATTTAGCTTCAACTGCATGCCAAAAAAACGAGTTAGTTTCAAATCCATGCGAAACACATGATTCAGCATCAAATCAATGCGAAGTAGCAGGCTTAGTTTCAAATACGTGAGAAACAAATGATTTATCTTCAGATAATTGCGATATATGTGATATAGCTTCAAATGCACGCGAAACAATCGAGTTAGATTCAAATCCATGCGAAATACATGATTTAGATTCGAATCAATGCGAATTGGAAGGCTTAGCTTCAAATCCATGCGAAACAAACGGTTTAGATTCAGATACTTGTGATAAACATGATTTAGCTTCAACAGCATGCGAAACAAACAATTTTGCTTCAAATCCCAGCGAAACACATGATTTAGCTGCAAATCAATGCGAAGTAGAAGGGTTAGCTTCAAATCCATGAGAATCAAACGGTTGACCTTCAAATATTTGTGATATACATGATTTATGTCCAAATGCAGGCGAAACAAAAGAGTTAGCTTCAAATCCATGCGAAACACATGATTTAGCTTCAAATCAATGCGAAGTACAAGGCTTATGTTCAAATACATGAAAAACATATGATTTATCATCAGATAATTGCGATATAAGTGATATAGATTCAAATGCAGTCGAATCAATCGAGTTAGCTTCAAATCCATGCGAAGTAGGAGGATTATCTTCAAATCCATGCGAAACAAATGTTTTAGCTTCAAATACTTGTGATATACACGATTTAGCATCAACTGCATGCGAAACAAACGAGTTAGCTTCAAATCCAAGCGAAACACATTATTTGGGTTCAAATCAATGCGAAATAGACGGCTTAGCTTCAAATACATGAGAAACAAATGATTTATCTTCAGATAATTGCGATATAAGTGATATAGATTCAAATGCAGTCGAATCAATCGAGTTAGCTTCAAATCCATGCGAAGTAGGAGGATTATCTTCAAATCCATGCGAAACAAATGTTTTAGCTTCAAATACTTGTGATATACACGATTTAGCATCAACTGCATGCGAAACAAACGAGTTAGCTTCAAATCCAAGCGAAACACATGATTTACCTTCAAATCAATGCGAAATATAAGGCTTAGCTTCAAATCAATGCGACGTAGAAGGCTTATCATCAAATCAATATGAAACAAGTGGTTTAGCTTCAAATACTTGTGATATACAATGATTTAGCTTCAACTGCATGCGAAACAAACGAGTTAGCTTCAAATCCAAGCGAAACAAATGATTTATCGTCAAATCAATGCGAAGTTGAAGGCTTTGCTTCAAATCCTTGCGATGCGAATGGTTTAGCTTCAAATACTTGTGATATACATGATTTATCTCCAAATACAGGCGAAAAAAACGAGTTAGCTTCAAAACCAAGCGAAACACATGATTTAGATTCAAATCAATGCGAAGTAGTAGGCTTAGCTTCAAATTCATGCGAAACAAATGGTTTAGCTTCAAATACTTGTGATATACATGATTTATCTCCAAATACAGGCGAAAGAAACGAGTTAGCTTCAAATCCAAGCGAAACACATTATTTGGGTTCAAATCAATGCGAAGGAGACGGCTTAGCTTCAAATACATGAGAAACAAATGATTTATCTTCAGATAATTGCGATATAAGTGATATAGATTCAAATGCAGTCGAATCAATCGAGTTAGCTTCAAATCCATGCGAAACACATGATTTAGCTTCAAATCAATGCGAAGTACAAGGCTTATGTTCAAATACATGAGAAACCAATGATTTATCTTCAGATAATTGCGACAGAAGTGATATAGCTTCAAATGCACGTGATTCAATCGAGTTAACTTCAAGTCCATGCGAATCACGTGATTTAGCTTCAAATCAAAGCGAAGTAGAAGGCTTAGCTTCAAATGCATGAGAAACAAATGATTTATCTTCAGATAATTGAGATATAAGTGATATAGCTTCAAATGCACGCGATACAATCGAGTTAACTTCAAGTCCATGCGAATCACGTGATTTAGCTTCAAATCAAAGCGAAGTAGAAGGCGTAGCAGCAAATACATGAGAAACAAATGATTTATCTTCAGATAATTGCGATATAAGTGATATAGATTCAAATGCAGTCGAATCAATCGAGTTAGCTTCAAATCCATGCGAAGTAGGAGGATTATCTTCAAATCCATGCGAAACAAATGGTTTAGCTTCAAATACTTGTGATATACACGATTTAGCATCAACTGCATGCGAAACAAACGAGTTAGCTTCAAATCCAAGCGAAACACATGATTTACCTTCAAATCAATGCGAAATATAAGGCTTAGCTTCAAATCAATGCGACGTAGAAGGCTTATCATCAAATCAATATGAAACAAGTGGTTTAGCTTCAAATACTTGTGATATACAATGATTTAGCTTCAACTGCATGCGAAACAAACGAGTTAGCTTCAAATCCAAGCGAAACAAATGATTTATCGTCAAATCAATGCGAAGTTGAAGGCTTTGCTTCAAATCCATGCGAAGCGAATGGTTTAGCTTCAAATACTTGTGATATACATGATTTATCTCCAAATACAGGCGAAAAAAACGAGTTAGCTTCAAAACCAAGCGAAACACATGATTTAGATTCAAATCAATGCGAAGTAGTAGGCTTAGCTTCAAATTCATGCGAAACAAATGGTTTAGCTTCAAATACTTGTGATATACATGATTTATCTCCAAATACAGGCGAAAGAAACGAGTTAGCTTCAAATCCAAGCGAAACACATTATTTGGGTTCAAATCAATGCGAAGGAGACGGCTTAGCTTCAAATACATGAGAAACAAATGATTTATCTTCAGATAATTGCGATATAAGTGATATAGATTCAAATGCAGTCGAATCAATCGAGTTAGCTTCAAATCCATGCGAAACACATGATTTAGCTTCAAATCAATGCGAAGTAGAAGGCTTAGCTTCAAATACATGAGAAACAAATGATTTATCTTCAGATAATTGAGATATAAGTGATATAGCTTCAAATGCACGCGATACAATCGAGTTAACTTCAAGTCCATGCGAATCACGTGATTTAGCTTCAAATCAAAGCGAAGTAGAAGGCGTAGCAGCAAATACATGAGAAACAAATGATTTATCTTCAGATAATTGCGATATAAGTGATATAGCTTCAAATGCAGTCGAATCAATCGAGTTGGCTTCATTTTAATGCGACGTAGAAGGCTTATCTTCAAATCCATGCGAAACAAATGGTTTAGCTTCAAATACTTGTGATATACAATGATTTAGCTTCAACTGCATGCGAAACAAACGAGTTAGCTTCAAATCCAAGCGAAACAAATGATTTATCTTCAAATCAATGCGAAGTTGAAGGCTTTGCTTCAAATCCATGCGAAGCGAATGGTTTAGCTTCAAATACTTGTGATATATATGATTTATCTCCAAATACAGGCGAAAAAAACGAGTTAGCTTCAAAACCAAGCGGAACACATGATTTAGATTCAAATCAATGCGAAGTAGTAGGCTTAGCTTCAAATTCATGCGAAACAAATGGTTTAGCTTCAAATACTTGTGATATACATGATTTATCTCCAAATACAGGCGAAAAAAACGAGTTAGCTTCAAATCCAAGCGAAACACATTATTTGGGTTCAAATCAATGCGAAATAGACGGCTTAGCTTCAAATACATGAGAAACAAATGATTTATCTTCAGATAATTGCGATATAAGTGATATAGATTCTAATGCAGTCGAATCAATCGAGTTAGCTTCAAATCCATGCGAAACACGTGATTTAGCTTCAAATCAATGCGAAGTACAAGGCTTATTTTCAAATACATGAGAAACCAATGATTTATCTTCAGATAATTGCGACATAAGTGATATAGCTTCAAATGCACGCGATACAATCGAGTTAACTTCAAGTCCATGCGAATCACGTGATTTAGCTTCAAATCAAAGCGAAGTAGGAGGCATAGCTTCAAATACATGAGAAACAAATGATTTATCTTCATATAATTGAGATATAAGTGATATAGCTTCAAATGCACGCGATACAATCGAGTTAACTTCAAGTCCATGCGAATCACGTGATTTAGCTTCAAATTAAAGCGAAGTAGAAGGCGTAGCAGCAAATACATGAGAAACAAATGATTTATCTTCAGATAATTGCGATATAAGTGATATAGATTCAAATGCAGTCGAATCAATCGAGTTGGCTTCAAATTAATGCGAAGTAGGAGGCTTATCTTCAAAGCCATGCGAAACAAATGGTTTAGCTTCAAATACTTGTGATATAAATGATTTAGCATCAAATACAGGCGAAAAAAACTAGTTAGCTTCAAATCCACGCGAAACACATTATTTGGGTTCAAATCAATGCGAAATAGACGGCTTAGCTTCAAATACATGAGAAGCAAATGATTTATCTTCAGATAATTGCGATATAAGTGATATAGATTCAAATGCAGTCGAATCAATCGAGTTAGCTTCAAATCCATGCGAAGTAGGAGGATTATCTTCAAATCCATGCGAAACAAATGGTTTAGCTTCAAATACTTGTGATATACAATGATTTAGCTTCAACTGCATGCGAAACAAACGAGTTAGCTTCAAATCCAAGCGAAACAAATGATTTATCGTCAAATCAATGCGAAGTTGAAGGCTTTGCTTCAAATCCATGCGAAGCGAATGGTTTAGCTTCAAATACTTGTGATATACATGATTTATCTCCAAATACAGGCGAAAAAAACGAGTTAGCTTCAAAACCAAGCGAAACACATGATTTAGATTCAAATCAATGCGAAGTAGTAGGCTTAGCTTCAAATTCATGCGAAACAAATGGTTTAGCTTCAAATACTTGTGATATACATGATTTATCTCCAAATACAGGCGAAAGAAACGAGTTAGCTTCAAATCCAAGCGAAACACATTATTTGGGTTCAAATCAATGCGAAGGAGACGGCTTAGCTTCAAATACATGAGAAACAAATGATTTATCTTCAGATAATTGCGATATAAGTGATATAGATTCAAATGCAGTCGAATCAATCGAGTTAGCTTCAAATCCATGCGAAACACATGATTTAGCTTCAAATCAATGCGAAGTAGAAGGCTTAGCTTCAAATACATGAGAAACAAATGATTTATCTTCAGATAATTGAGATATAAGTGATATAGCTTCAAATGCACGCGATACAATCGAGTTAACTTCAAGTCCATGCGAATCACGTGATTTAGCTTCAAATCAAAGCGAAGTAGAAGGCGTAGCAGCAAATACATGAGAAACAAATGATTTATCTTCAGATAATTGCGATATAAGTGATATAGATTCAAATGCAGTCGAATCAATCGAGTTAGCTTCAAATTAATGCGAAGTAGGAGGCTTATCTTCAAATCCATGCGAAACAAATGGTTTAGCTTCAAATACTTGTGATATACATGATTTAGCTTCAACTGCATGCGAAACAAACGAGTTAGCTTCAAAACCAAGCGAAACACCTGATTTAGATTCAAATCAATGCGAAGTAGAAGGCTTAGCTTCAAATTCATGCGAAGCGAATGGTTTAGCTTCAAATCCATGCGAAACATATGATTTAGCTTCAAATAAATGCGAAATAGATGGCTTAGCTTCAAATACATGAGAAACAAATGATTTATCTTCAGATAATTGCGATGTAAGTGATATAGCTTCAAATGCAGTCGAAACAATCGAGTTAGCTTCAAATCAATGCGAAGTGGAACGCTTAGCTTCAAATACATGAGAAACAAATAGTTTAGCTTCAAATACTTGTGATATAAATGATTTAGCTTCAACTGCATGCGCAAAAACGCTTTACCTTCAAATCCAAGCGAAACACATGATTTAGGTTCAAATCAATGCGAAGTGGAAGGCTTAGCTTCAAATTCATGAGAAACAAATGGCTTAGAAACAAATACTTGTGATATACATGATTTAGCTTCAACTGCGTGCGAAACAAACGAGTTAGCTTCAAAACCAAGCGAAACACATGATTTAGCTTCAAATCAATGCGAAGTAGAAGGCTTAGCTTCAAATTCATGCGAAACAAATGGTTTAGCTACGAATACTTGTGATATACATGATTAAGCCTCAACTGCATGCGAAACAAACGAGTTGGCTTCAAAACCAAACGAAACACATGATTTAGCTTCAAATCAATGCGACGTAGAAGGCTTAGCTTCAAATTCATGCGAAACAAATGGTTTAGCTACAGATACTTGTGATATACATGATTCAGCCTCAACTGCATGCGAAACAAACGAGTTAGCTTCAAAACCAAGCGAAACACATGATTTAGATTCAAATCAATGCGAAATAGAAGGCTTAGCTTCAAATCAATGTGAAGTAGAAGGCTTAGCTTCAAATCCATGCGAATCAAACGGATTAGCTTCAAATACTCGTGATATACATGATTTAGCTTCAAATTCAGGCGAAGCAAAAGAGTTAGCTTCAAAACCATGCGAAACACATCATTTGGCTTCAAATTCATGCGAAACACATTGTTTAGATTCATAGATTCATATTCTTGCGAAACAGATGGTTTAGATTCAGATACTTGTGATAAACATGATTTAGCTTCAACAGCATGCGAAACAAACAAGTTTGCTTCAAATCCCAGCGAAACACATGATTTAGCTGCAAATCAATGCGAAGTAGAAGGGTTAGCTTCAAATCCATGAGAATCAAACGGTTGAGCTTCAAATACTTGTGATATACATGATTTATCTTCAAATACAGGCGAAAAAAACGAGTTAGCTTCACATCCATGCGAAACAGATGATTTAGCTTCAAATAAATTCGAAATAGACGGCTTAGCCTCAAATACATGAGAAACAAATGATTTATCTTCAGATAATTGCGACGTAAGTGATATAGCTTCAAATGCAGGCAAAACAATCGAGTTAGCTTCAAATCAATGCGAAGTGGAATGCTTAGCTTCAAATCCACGCGATACAAATGGTTTAGCTTCAAATACTTGTGCTATACATTATTTATCTTCAAATGCAGGCGAAGCAAAAGAGTTAGCTTCAAAACCAAGCGAAACACATGATTTAGATTCAAATCAATTCGAAGTAGAAGGCTTAGCTGCAAATTCATGCGAAACAAATGGTTTAGCTTCAATTACTTGTGATATACATGATGCAGCTTCAAATCCATGCGAAACAAACGAGTTAGCTTCAAATCCAAGCGAAACACATGATTTACATTCAAATCAATGCGAAATAGAAGGCTTAGCTTCAAATCAATGAGACGTGTCAGGCTTATCATCAAATCAATGTGAAACAAGTGGTTTAGCTTCAAATACTTGTGATATACAATGATTTATCTCCAAATACAGGCGAAAGAAACGAGTTAGCTTCAAATCCAAGCGAAACACATTATTTGGGTTCAAATCAATGCGAAGGAGACGGCTTAGCTTCAAATACATGAGAAACAAATGATTTATCTTCAGATAATTGCGATATAAGTGATATAGATTCAAATGCAGTCGAATCAATCGAGTTAGCTTCAAATCCATGCGAAACATATGATTTAGCTTCAAATAAATGCGAAGTAGACGGATTAGCTTCAAATACATGAGAAGCAAATGATTTAACTTCTGATAATTGCGATATAAGTGATATAGATTCAAATGCAGTCAAATCAATCGAGTTAGCTTCAAATTAATGCGAAGTAGGAGGCTTATCTTCAAATCCTTGCGAAACAAATGGTTTAGCTTCAAATACTTTTGATATACATGATTTAGCTTCAACTGCATGCCAAAAAAACGAGTTAGTTTCAAATCCATGCGAAACACATGATTCAGCATCAAATCAATGCGAAGTAGCAGGCTTAGTTTCAAATACGTGAGAAACAAATGATTTATCTTCAGATAATTGCGATATATGTGATATAGCTTCAAATGCACGCGAAACAATCGAGTTAGATTCAAATCCATGCGAAATACATGATTTAGATTCGAATCAATGCGAATTGGAAGGCTTAGCTTCAAATCCATGCGAAACAAACGGTTTAGATTCAGATACTTGTGATAAACATGATTTAGCTTCAACAGCATGCGAAACAAACAATTTTGCTTCAAATCCCAGCGAAACACATGATTTAGCTGCAAATCAATGCGAAGTAGAAGGGTTAGCTTCAAATCCATGAGAATCAAACGGTTGACCTTCAAATATTTGTGATATACATGATTTATCTTCAAATGCAGGCGAAACAAAAGAGTTAGCTTCATATCCATGCGAAACAAATGCTTTAGCTTGAAATACTTGTGATATACATGATTTATCTTCAAATGCAGGCGAAACAAAAGAGTTAGCTTCATATCCATGCGAAACAAATGCTTTAGCTTGAAGTACTTGTGATATACATGATGCAGCTTCAAATGCAGGCGAAACAAACGAGTTAGCATCAAATCCATGCGAAACATATGATTTAGCTTCAAATAAATGCGAAATAGACGGATTAGCTTCAAATACATGAGAAACAAATGATTTAACTTCAGATAATTGCGATATAAGTGATACAGATTCAAATGCAGTCAAATCAATCGAGTTAGCTTCAAATTAATGCGAAGTAGGAGGCTTATCTTCAAATCCATGCGAAACAAATGGTTTAGCTTCAAATACTTTTGATATACATGATTTAGCTTCAACTGCATGCCAAAAAAACGAGTTAGTTTCAAATCCATGCGAAACACATGATTCAGCATCAAATCAATGCGAAGTAGCAGGCTTAGTTTCAAATACGTGAGAAACAAATGATTTATCTTCAGATAATTGCGATATATGTCATATAGCTTCAAATGCACGCGAAACAATCGAGTTAGATTCAAATCCATGCGAAATACATGATTTAGATTCAAATCAATGCGAAATGGAAGGCTTAGCTTCAAATCCATGCGAATCAAACGATTTAGATTCAGATATTTGTGATAAACATGATTTAGCTTCAACAGCATACGAAACAAACAAGTTTGCTTCAAATCCCAGCGAAACACATGATTTAGCTGCAAATCAATGCGAAGTAGAAGGGTTAGCTTCAAATCCATGCGAATCAAAAGGTTGAGCTTCAAATACTTGTGATATACATAATTTAGCTTTAACTGCATGCGAAAGAAACGAGTTAGCTTCAAATCCAAGCGAAACACATGATTTATCTTCAAGTCAATGCGAAGTTGAAGGCTTTGCTTCAAATCCATGCGATGCGAATGGTTTAGCTTCAAATACTTGTGATATACATGATTTATCTTCAAATACGGGCGAAAAAAACGAGTTAGCTTCACATCCATGCGAAAAAGATGATTTAGCTTCAAATAAATTCGAAATAGACGGCTTAGCCTCAAATACATGAGAAACAAATGATTTATCTTCAGATAATTGCGATGTAAGTGATATAGCTTCAAATGCAGGCGAAACAATCGAGTTAGCTTCAAATCAATGCGAAGTGGAACGCTTAGCTTCAAATCCACGCGATACAAATGGTTTAGCTTCAAATACTTGTGCTATACATGATTTATCTTCAAATGCAGGCGAAGCAAAAGAGTTAGCTTCAAAACCAAGCGAAACACATCGTTTAGCTTCAAATTCATGCGAATCACATAGTTTAGCTCAATATTCATGCGAAACAGATGGTTTATATTCAGGTACTTGTGATAAACATGATTTAGCTTCAACTGCATGCGAAACAAACGAGTTAGCTTCAAAACCAAGCGAAACACATGATTTAGCTTCAAATCAATGCGAAGTAGAAGGCTTAGCTTCAAATTCATGCGACGTAGGAGGCTTATCATCAAATCAATGCGAAACAAATGGTTTAGCTTCAAATACTTGTGATATACATGATTTAGCTTCAACTGCATGCGAAACAAACGAGTTAGCTTCAAATCCATGCGAAACATATGATTTAGCTTCAAATCAATGCGAAGTAGAAGGCTTAGCTTCAAATCCATGCGAAACAAAATGGTTTAGCTTCAAATACTTGTGATATACATAATTTAGCTTCAACTGCATGCGAAAGAAACGAGTTAGCTTCAAATCCAAGCGAAACACATGATTTATCTTCAAGTCAATGCGAAGTTGACGGCTTTGCTTCAAATCCATGCGATGCGAATGGTTTAGCTTCAAATACTTGTGATATACATGATTTATCTTCAAATACAGGCGAAAAAAACGAGTTAGCTTCACATCCATGCGAAACAGATGATTTAGCTTCAAATAAATTCGAAATAGACGGCTTAGCCTCAAATACATGAGAAACAAATGATTTATCTTCAGATAATTGCGATGTAAGTGATATAGCTTCAAATGCAGGCAAAACAATCGAGTTAGCTTCAAATCAATGCGAAGTGGAACGCTTAGCTTCAAATCCACGCGATACAAATGGTTTAGCTTCAAATACTTGTGATATCCATGATTTATCTTCAATTGCAGGCGAAACAAAAGAGTTAGCTTCATATCCATGCGAAACAAATGCTTTAGCTTGAAATAATTCTGATAAACATGATTTAGCTTCAACTGCATGCGAAACAAACGAGTTAGCTTCAAATCCCAGCGAAACACATGATTTAGCTGCAAATCAATGCGAAGTAGAAGGGTTAGCTTCAAATCCATGCGAATCAAAATGTTGAGCTTCAAATACTTGTGATATACATGATTTATCTTCAAATGCAGGCGAAACAAAAGAGTTAGCTTCATATCCATGCGAAACACATCATTTAGCTTCAAATTCATGCGAAACAAATGGTTTAGCTTCAAATACTTGTGATTTACATGATTTATGTCCAAATGCAGGCGAGACAAAAGAGTTAGCTTCAAATCAATGCGAAGTACAAGGCTTATGTTCAAACACATGAGAAACAAATGATTTATCATCAGATAATTGCGATAAATGTGATATAGATGCAAATGCAGGCGAAACAATCGAGTTAGCTTCAAATCAATGCGAAGTAGAGGGCTTATCTTCAAATCCATGCGAAGCAAATGGTTTAGATTCAAATACTTGTGATATACATGATTTAGCTTCAAATGCACGCGATACAATCGAGTTAACTTCAAGTCCATGCGAATCACGTGATTTAGCTTCAAATCAAAGCGAAGTAGAAGGCTTAGCTTCAAATACATGAGAAACAAATGATTTATCTTCAGATAATTGCGATGTAAGTGATATAGCTTCAAATGCAGGCGAAACAATCGAGTTAGCTTCAAAACAATGCGAAGTGGAACGCTTAACTTCAAATACATGAGAAACAAATGATTTAGCTTCAAATACTTGTGATATACATGATTCAGCTTCAACTGCATGCGAAACAAACGAGTTAGCTTCAAAATCAAGCGAAACACATGATTTAGATTCAAATCAATGCGAAATAGAAGGCTTAGCTTCAAATCAATGCGACGTAGAAGGCTTATCATCAAATCAATGCGAAATAAATGGTTTAGCTTCAAATACTTGTGATATACATGATTTAGCTTCAACTGCATGCGTAACAAACGAGTTAGCTTGAAAACCAAGCGAAAGAAATGATTTAGCTGCAAATCAATGCAAAGTAGAAAGCTTAGCTTCAAATCCATGTGAATCAAACGGTTTAGCTTCAAATGCTCGTGATATACATGATTTATCTTCAAATGCAGGCGAAACAAAAGAGTTAGCTTCAAATCCATGCGAAACAAATGCTTTAGCTTCAAATACTTTTGATAAACATGATTTAGCTTCAACTGCATGCGAAACAAACGAGTTAGCTTCAAATCCATGCGAAACATATGATTTAGCTTCAAATAAATGCGATATAGACGGCTTAGCTTCAAATACATGAGAAGCAAATGATTTATCTTCAGATAATTTGCGATATAAGAGATATAGATTCAAATGCAGGCCAAACAATCGAGTTAGCTTCAAATCCATGCGAAAAACATGATTTAGCTTCAAATCAATGCGAAGTACAAGGCTTATATTCAAATACATGAGAAGCAAATGATTTATCTTCAGATAATTGCGATATAAGTGATATAGATTCAAATGCATGCGAAACAAACGCTTTACCTTCAAATCGAAGCGAAACACATTATTTAGGTTCAAATCAATGCGAAATAGACGGCTTAGCATCAAATACATGAGAAACAAATGATTTATCTTCAGATAATTGCGATATAAGTCATATAGATTCAAATGCAGTCGAATCAATCGGGTTAGCTTCAAATTAATGCGAAGTAGGAGGATTATCTTCAAATCCATGCGAATCAAATGGTTTAGCTTAAAATACTTGTGATATACATGATTTAGCTTCAACTGCATGCGTAACAAACGACTTAGCTCCAAAACCAAGCAAAACACAAGATTTAGCTTCAAAACAATGCGAAGTGGAACGCTTAACTTCAAATACATGAGAAACAAATGGTTTAGCTTCAAATACTTGTGATATACAATGATTTAGCTTCAACTGCATGCGAAACAAACGAGTTAGCTTCAAATCCAAGCGAAACACATGATTTATCTTCAAATTAATGCGAAGTAGGAGGCTTATCTTCAAATCCATGCGATACAAATGGTTTAGCTTCAAATACTTTTGATATACATGATTTAGCTTCAACTGGATGCCAAAAAAACGAGTTAGTTTCAAATCCATACGAAACACATGATTCAGCATCAAATCAATGCGAAGTAGCAGGCTTAGCTTCAAATACATGAGAAAAAAATGATTTTTCTTCAGATAATTGCGATATACGTGATATAGCTTCAAATGCACGCGAAACAATCGAGTTAGATTCAAATCCATGCGAAGTACATGATTTATCTTCAAATGCAGGCGAAACAAAAGAGTTAGCTTCATATCCATGCGAAACACATCATTTAGCTTCAAATTATTGCGAAACAAATGGTTTAGCTTCAAATACTTGTGATATACATGATTTATGTCCAAATGCAGGCGAAACAAAAGAGTTAGCTTCAAATCCATGCGAAACACATGATTTAGCTTCAAATCAATGCGAAGTACAAGGCTTATGTTCAAATACATGAGAAACATATGATTTATCATCAGATAATTGCGATAAATGTGATATAGATGCAAATGCAGGCGAAACTATCGAGTTAGCTTCAAATCAATGCGAAGTAGAGGGCTTATCTTCAAATCCATGCGAAGCAAATGGTTTAGATTCAAATACTTGTGATATACATGATTTAGCTTCAAATGCACGCGATACAATCGAGTTAACTTCAAGTCCATGCGAATCACGTGATTTAGCTTCAAATCAATGCGAAGTAGAAGGCTTAGCTTCAAATCCAAGCGAAACACTTGATTTTGCTGCAAATCAATGCGAAGTAGATGGCTTATCTTCAAATCCATGCGAATCAAATGGATTAGCTTCAAATACTTGTGATATATATGATTTAGCTTCAACAGCATGCGAAACAAAAGTGTTAGCTTTAAATCCATGCGAAAAACATGATTTAGCTCCAAATCAATGCGAAGTAGAAGGCTTAGCTCCAAATCCATGGGAATCAAATGGTTTAGCTTCAAATACCTGTGATTTACATGATTTTGATTCAACTGCATGCGAAACAAACGAGTCAGCTTCAAATCCATGCTAAACAAACGAGTTAGCTTCAAATCCATGCGAAACTCATGATTTAGCTTCAAATCAATGCGAAATAGAAGGTTGATTTTCAGATCCATGCGAAACAAATGGTTTAGCTTCAAACACTTGTGATATACTACATTTAGCTTCAACAGCATGCGAAACAAACGAGTTAGCTTTAAATCTATGCGATAGAATCGAGTTAGCTTCAAATCCATGAGAAACAGATGATTTAGCTTCAATTCATTGCGAAATAGAAGGCTGATATTCGAATCCATTCGAAACAAATGGTTTAGCTGCAAATACTTGTGATGTACATGATTTAGCTTCAACTGCATGCGAAACAAACGAGTTAGCTTCAAATCCAGACGAAACTCGTGATTTATCTTCAAATCAATACGAAATAGAAGGCTCATTTTCAAATCCATGCGAAACAAATGGTTTAGCTTCAAATACTTGTGAAATACATGATTGCTCTCAACTGCATGCGAAACAAACGTGTTACTTTAAATCCATGAGAAACACATGATTTAGCTTCAAATCAATGCGAAATAGAAGGCTGATTTTCGAATCCATGCAAAACAAATGGATTATCTTCAAATACTTGTGATATACATGATTTAGCTTCAACTGCATGCGAAACAAACGAGTTTGCTTGAAATCCAAGCGAAACACATGATTTATCTTCAAATCAATGCGAAGTGGAAGGCTTAGCTTCAACTCCTTGCGAAACGAATGATTTAGCTTCAAATACTTGCGAGCATAAGTGATATAGCTTCAACTGCATGCGAAACAAACGAGTTTTCTTCAAACCCAAACGAAACACTTGATTTAGCTTCAAATCAATGCGAAGTAGGAGGCTTAGCTTAAAATCCATGCGAATCAAATGGTTTAGCTTCAAATACTTGTGATATACATGATTTTGCTTCAACTGCATGCGAAACAAACGTGTTATCTTTAAATCCATGCAAAACACATGGTTTAGCTCCAAATCAATGCGAAGTAGTAGGTTTAGCACCAAATCCATGGGAATCAAATGGTTTAGCTTCAAATACTTGTGATATACATGATTTAGGTTCAACTGCATGCGAAACAAACGTGTTAGCTTTAAGTCCATGCGAAACTCATGATTTAGCTTCAAATCAATGCGAAATAGAAGGCTGACTTTCGAATCCATGCGAAACAAATGGTTTAGCTTCAAATACTTGTGATATACATGATTTAGGTTCAACTGCATGCGAAACAAACGTGTTAGCTTTAAGTCCATGCGAAACATGATTTAGCTTCAAATCCAAGCGAAATACATGATTAAGCTTCAAATCAATGCGAAGTAGAACGCTTAGCTTCAAATCCATGCGAATCAAATGGTTTAGCTTCTAATACTTGTGATATACATGATTTTGCTTCAACTGCATGCGAAACAAACGAGTTAGCTTCAAATCCATGCGAAACAAACGAGTTAGCTTCAAATCCATGCGAAACTCATGATTTAGCTTCAAATCAATGCGAAATAGAAGGCTGATTTTCGAATCCATTCGAAACAAATGGTTTAGCTTCAAATGCTTGTGATCCTACATGATTTAGCGTCAACTGCATGCGAAACAATCGTGTTATCTTTAAATCCATGCAAAACACATGATTTAGCTCCAAATCAATGCGAAGTAGTAGGTTTAGCTCCAAATCCATGCGAAACAAATGGTTTAGCTTCAAATACTTGTGATATACATGATTTAGGTTCAACTGCATGCGAAACAAACGTGTTAGCTTTAAGTCCATGCGAAACTCATGATTTAGCTTCAAATCAATGCGAAATAGAAGGCTGACTTTCGAATCCATGCGAAACAAATGGTTTAGCTTCAAATACTTGTGATATACATGATTTAGGTTCAACTGCATGCGAAACAAACGTGTTAGCTTTAAGTCCAAGCGAAACCCATGATTTAGCTTCAAATCCAAGCAAATACATGATCAAGCTTCAAATCAATGCGAAGTAGAACGCTTAGCTTCAAATCCATGCGAATCAAATGATTTAGCTTCTATTACTTGTGATATACATGATTTTGCTTCAACTGCATGCGAAACAAACGAGTTAGCTTCAAATCCATGCGAAACAAACGAGTTAGCTTCAAATCAATGCGAAATAGAAGGCTGATTTTCGAATCCATGCGAAACAAATGGTTTAGCTTCAAATACTTGTGATATACATGATTTAGCTTCAACTGCATGCGAAACAATCGTGTTATCTTTAAATCCATGCAAAACACATGGTTTAGCTCCAAATCAATGCGAAGTAGTAGGTTTAGCTCGAAATCCATGGGAATCAAATGGTTTAGCTTCAAATACTTGTGATATACATGATTTAGGTTCAACTGCATGCGAAACAAACGTGTTAGCTTTAAGTCCATGCGAAACTCATGATTTAGCTTCAAATCAATGCGAAATAGAAGGCTGACTTTCGAATCCATGCGAAACAAATGGTTTAGCTTCAAATACTTGTGATATACATGATTTAGGTTCAACTGCATGCGAAACAAACGTGTTAGCTTTAAGTCCATGCGAAACATGATTTCGCTTCAAATCCAAGCGAAATACATGATTAAGCTTCAAATCAATGCGAAGTAGAACGCTTAGCTTCAAATCCATGCGAATCAAATGGTTCAGCTTCTAATACTTGTGATATACATGATTTTTCTTCAACTGCATGCGAAACAAACGAGATAGCTTCAAATCCATGCGAATCAAATGGTTTAGCTTCTAATACTTGTGATATACATGATTTTGCTTCAACTGCATGCGAAACAAACGAGTTAGCTTCAAATCCATGCGAAACAAACGAGTTAGCTTCAAATCAATGCGAAATAGAAGGCTGATTTTCGAATCCATGCGAAACAAATGGTTTAGCTTCAAATACTTGTGATATACATGATTTAGCTTCAACTGCATGCGAAACAATCGTGTTATCTTTAAATCCATGCAAAACACATGGTTTAGCTCCAAATCAATGCGAAGTAGTAGGTTTAGCACCAAATCCATGGGAATCAAATGGTTTAGCTTCAAATACTTGTGATATACATGATTTAGGTTCAACTGCATGCGAAACAAACGTGTTAGCTTTAAGTCCATGCGAAACTCATGATTTAGCTTCAAATCAATGCGAAATAGAAGGCTGACTTTCGAATCCATGCGAAACAAATGGTTTAGCTTCAAATACTTGTGATATACATGATTTAGGTTCAACTGCATGCGAAACAAACGTGTTAGCTTTAAGTCCATGCGAAACATGATTTAGCTTCAAATCCAAGCGAAATACATGATTAAGCTTCAAATCAATGCGAAGTAGAACGCTTAGCTTCAAATCCATGCGAATCAAATGGTATAGCTTCTAATACTTGTGATATACATGATTTTGCTTCAACTGCATGCGAAACAAACGAGTTAGCTTCAAATCCATGCGAAACAAACGAGTTAGCTTCAAATCCATGCGAAACTCATGATTTAGCTTCAAATCAATGCGAAATAGAAGGCTGATTTTCGAATCCATTCGAAACAAATGGTTTAGCTTCAAATGCTTGTGATCCTACATGATTTAGCGTCAACTGCATGTGAAACAATCGTGTTATCTTTAAATCCATGCAAAACACATGATTTAGCTCCAAATCAATGCGAAGTAGTAGGTTTAGCTCCAAATCCATGCGAAACAAATGGTTTAGCTTCAAATACTTGTGATATACATGATTTAGGTTCAACTGCATGCGAAACAAACGTGTTAGCTTTAAGTCCATGCGAAACTCATGATTTAGCTTCAAATCAATGCGAAATAGAAGGCTGACTTTCGAATCCATGCGAAACAAATGGTTTAGCTTCAAATACTTGTGATATACATGATTTAGGTTCAACTGCATGCGAAACAAACGTGTTAGCTTTAAGTCCATGCGAAACATGATTTAGCTTCAAATCCAAGCGAAATACATGATTAAGCTTCAAATCAATGCGAAGTAGAACGCTTAGCTTCAAATCCATGCGAATCAAATGGTTTAGCTTCTAATACTTGTGATATACATGATTTTGCTTCAACTGCATGCGAAACAAACGAGTTAGCTTCAAATCCATGCGAAACAAACGAGTTAGCTTCAAATCCATGCGAAACTCATGATTTAGCTTCAAATCAATGCGAAATAGAAGGCTGATTTTCGAAACCATTCGAAACAAATGGTTTAGCTTCAAATGCTTGTGATCCTACATGATTTAGCGTCAACTGCATGCGAAACAATCGTGTTATCTTTAAATCCATGCAAAACACATGATTTAGCTCCAAATCAATGCGAAGTAGTAGGTTTAGCTCCAAATCCATGCGAAACAAATGGTTTAGCTTCAAATATTTGTGATATACATGATTTAGCTTCAAATGCAGGCGAGACAAACGAGTTAGCTTTAAGTCCATGCGAAACACATGATTTAGCTACAAATACAAGCGAAATACATGATTAAGCTTCAAATCAATGCGAAGAAAAAGGCTTAGCTTCAAATCCACGCAAAATAAATGGTTTAGCTTCAAATACTTGTGATATACATGATTTTTCTTCAACTGCATGCGAAACAAACGAGTTAGCTTCAAATCCAGGCGAAACAAACGAGTTAGCTTCAAATCAATGCGAAACTCATGATTTAGATTCAAATCAATGCGAAATAGAAGGCTGATTTTCGAAACCACGCAAAACAAATGGTTTAGCTTCAAATACTTGTGATATAAATGATTTAGGTTCAACTGCATGCGAAACAAACGTGTTAGCTTTAAGTCCATGCGAAACCCATGATTTAGCTTCAAATCCAAGCAAATACATGATTAAGCTTCAAATCAATGCGAAGTAGAACGCTTAGCTTCAAATCCATGCGAATCAAATGGTTTAGCTTCTAATACTTGTGATATACATGATTTTGCTTCAACTGCATGCGAAACAAACGAGTTAGCTTCAAATCCATGCGAAACAAACGAGTTAGCTTCAAATCCATGCGAAACTCATGATTTAGCTTCAAATCAATGCGAAATAGAAGGCTGACTTTCGAATCCATGCGAAACAAATGGTTTAGCTTCAAATACTTGTGATATAGATGATTTAGGTTCAACTGCATGCGAAACAAACGTGTTAGCTTTAAGTCCATGCGAAACATGATTTAGCTTCAAATCCAAGCGAAATACATGATTAAGCTTCAAATCAATGCGAAGTAGAACGCTTAGCTTCAAATCCATGCGAGTCAAATGGTTTAGCTTCTAATACTTGTGATATACATGATTTTGCTTCAACTGCATGCGAAACAAACGAGTTAGCTTCAAATCCATGAGAAACACATGATTTAGCATAAAATCATTGCGAAATAGAAGACTGATTTTCGAATCCATGCGAAACAAATGGTTTAGCTTCAAATACTTGTGATATACATGATTTAGCTTCAACTGCATGCGAAACAATCGTGTTATCTTTAAATCCATGCAAAACACATGGTTTAGCTCCAAATCAATGCGAAGTAGTAGGTTTAGCTCCAAATCCATGGGAATCAAATGGTTTAGCTTCAAATACTTGTGATATACATGATTTAGGTTCAACTGCATGCGAAACAAACGTGTTAGCTTTATGTCCATGCGAAACTCATGATTTAGCTTCAAATCAATGCGAAATAGAAGGCTGACTTTCGAATCCATGCGAAACAAATGGTTTAGCTTCAAATACTTGTGATATACATGATTTAGCTTCAACTGCATGCGAAACAATCGTGTTATCTTTAAATCCATGCAAAACACATGGTTTAGCTCCAAATCAATGCGAAGTAGTAGGTTTAGCTCCAAATCCATGCGAAACAAATGGTTTAGCTTCAAATACTTGTGATATACATGATTTAGCTTCAAATGCAGGCGAGACAAACGAGTTAGCTTTAAGTCCATGCGAAACACATGATTTAGCTACAAATACAAGCGAAATACATGATTAAGCTTCAAATCAATGCGAAGAAAAAGGCTTAGCTTCAAATCCATGCGAATCAAATGGTTCAGCTTCTAATACTTGTGATATACATGATTTTTCTTCAACTGCATGCGAAACAAACGAGATAGCTTCAAATCCATGCGAATCAAATGGTTTAGCTTCTAATACTTGTGATATACATGATTTTGCTTCAACTGCATGCGAAACAAACGAGTTAGCTTCAAATCCATGCGAAACAAACGAGTTAGCTTCAATTCAATGCGAAATAGAAGGCTGATTTTCGAATCCATGCGAAACAAATGGTTTAGCTTCAAATACTTGTGATATACATGATTTAGCTTCAACTGCATGCGAAACAATCGTGTTATCTTTAAATCCATGCAAAACACATGGTTTAGCTCCAAATCAATGCGAAGTAGTAGGTTTAGCTCCAAATCCATGGGAATCAAATGGTTTAGCTTCAAATACTTGTGATATACATGATTTAGGTTCAACTGCATGCGAAACAAACGTGTTAGCTTTAAGTCCATGCGAAACTCATGATTTAGCTTCAAATCAATGCGAAATAGAAGGCTGACTTTCGAATCCATGCGAAACAAATGGTTTAGCTTCAAATACTTGTGATATACATGATTTAGCTTCAACTGCATGCGAAACAATCGTGTTATCTTTAAATCCATGCAAAACACATGGTTTAGCTCCAAATCAATGCGAAGTAGTAGGTTTAGCTCCAAATCCATGCGAAACAAATGGTTTAGCTTCAAATACTTGTGATATACATGATTTAGGTTCAACTGCATGCGAAACAAACGTGTTAGCTTTAATTCCATGCGAAACATGATTTAGCTTCAAATCCAAGCGAAATACATGATTAAGCTTCAAATCAATGCGAAGTAGAACGCTTAGCTTCAAATCCATGCGAATCAAATGGTTTAGCTTCTAATACTTGTGATATACATGATTTTGCTTCAACTGCATGCGAAACAAACGAGTTAGCTTCAAATCCATGCGAAACAAACGAGTTAGCTTCAAATCCATGCGAAACTCATGATTTAGCTTCAAATCAATGCGAAATAGAAGGCTGACTTTCGAATCCATGCGAAACAAATGGTTTAGCTTCAAATACTTGTGATATACATGATTTAGCTTCAACTGCATGCGAAACAATCGTGTTATCTTTAAATCCATGCAAAACACATGGTTTAGCTCCAAATCAATGCGAAGTAGTAGGTTTAGCTCCAAATCCATGCGAAACAAATGGTTTAGCTTCAAATACTTGTGATATACATGATTTAGCTTCAACTGCATGCGAAACAATCGTGTTATCTTTAAATCCATGCAAAACACATGGTTTAGCTCCAAATCAATGCGAAGTAGTAGGTTTAGCTCCAAATCCATGGGAATCAAATGGTTTAGCTTCAAATACTTGTGATATACATGATTTAGGTTCAACTGCATGCGAAACAAACGTGTTAGCTTTATGTCCATGCGAAACTCATGATTTAGCTTCAAATCAATGCGAAATAGAAGGCTGACTTTCGAATCCATGCGAAACAAATGGTTTAGCTTCAAATACTTGTGATATACATGATTTAGCTTCAACTGCATGCGAAACAATCGTGTTATCTTTAAATCCATGCAAAACACATGGTTTAGCTCCAAATCAATGCGAAGTAGTAGGTTTAGCTCCAAATCCATGCGAAACAAATGGTTTAGCTTCAAATACTTGTGATATACATGATTTAGCTTCAAATGCAGGCGAGACAAACGAGTTAGCTTTAAGTCCATGCGAAACACATGATTTAGCTACAAATACAAGCGAAATACATGATTAAGCTTCAAATCAATGCGAAGAAAAAGGCTTAGCTTCAAATCCATGCGAATCAAATGGTTCAGCTTCTAATACTTGTGATATACATGATTTTTCTTCAACTGCATGCGAAACAAACGAGATAGCTTCAAATCCATGCGAATCAAATGGTTTAGCTTCTAATACTTGTGATATACGTGATTTTGCTTCAACTGCATGCGAAACAAACGAGTTAGCTTCAAATCCATGCGAAACAAACGAGTTAGCTTCAATTCAATGCGAAATAGAAGGCTGATTTTCGAATCCATGCGAAACAAATGGTTTAGCTTCAAATACTTGTGATATACATGATTTAGCTTCAACTGCATGCGAAACAATCGTGTTATCTTTAAATCCATGCAAAACACATGGTTTAGCTCCAAATCAATGCGAAGTAGTAGGTTTAGCTCCAAATCCATGGGAATCAAATGGTTTAGCTTCAAATACTTGTGATATACATGATTTAGGTTCAACTGCATGCGAAACAAACGTGTTAGCTTTAAGTCCATGCGAAACTCATGATTTTGCTTCAAATCAATGCGAAATAGAAGGCTGACTTTCGAATCCATGCGAAACAAATGGTTTAGCTTCAAATACTTGTGATATACATGATTTAGGTTCAACTGCATGCGAAACAAACGTGTTAGCTTTAAGTCCATGCGAAACATGATTTAGCTTCAAATCCAAGCGAAATACATGATTAAGCTTCAAATCAATGCGAAGTAGAACGCTTAGCTTCAAATCCATGCGAATCAAATGGTTTAGCTTCTAATACTTGTGATATACATGATTTTGCTTCAACTGCATGCGAAACAAACGAGTTAGCTTCAAATCCATGCGAAACAAACGAGTTAGCTTCAAATCCATGCGAAACTCATGATTTAGCTTCAAATCAATGCGAAATAGAAGGCTGATTTTCGAATCCATTCGAAACAAATGGTTTAGCTTCAAATGCTTGTGATCCTACTTGATTTAGCGTCAACTGCATGCGAAACAATCGTGTTATCTTTAAATCCATGCAAAACACATGATTTAGCTCCAAATCAATGCGAAGTAGTAGGTTTAGCTCCAAATCCATGCGAAACAAATGGTTTAGCTTCAAATATTTGTGATATACATGATTTAGCTTCAAATGCAGGCGAGACAAACGAGTTAGCTTTAAGTCCATGCGAAACACATGATTTAGCTACAAATACAAGCGAAATACATGATTAAGCTTCAAATCAATGCGAAGAAAAAGGCTTAGCTTCAAATCCATGCGAATCAAATGGTTCAGCTTTAATACTTGTGATATACATGATTTTTCTTCAACTGCATGCGAAACAAACGAGTTAGCTTCAAATCCATGCGAAACTCATGATTTAGATTCAAATCAATGCGAAATAGAAGGCTGATTTTCGAAACCACGCAAAACAAATGGTTTAGCTTCAAATATTTGTGATATACATGATTTAGCTTCAAATGCAGGCGAGACAAACGAGTTAGCTTTAAGTCCATGCGAAACACATGATTTAGCTACAAATACAAGCGAAATACATGATTAAGCTTCAAATCAATGCGAAGAAAAAGGCTTAGCTTCAAATCCACGCAAAACAAATGGTTTAGCTTCAAATACTTGTGATATACATGATTTTTCTTCAACTGCATGCGAAACAAACGAGTTAGCTTCAAATCCAGGCGAAACTCATGATTTAGATTCAAATCAATGCGAAATAGAAGGCTGATTTTCGAAACCACGCAAAACAAATGGTTTAGCTTCAAATATTTGTGATATACATGATTTAGCTTCAAATGCAGGCGAGACAAACGAGTTAGCTTTAAGTCCATGCGAAACACATGATTTAGCTACAAATACAAGCGAAATACATGATTAAGCTTCAAATCAATGCGAAGAAAAAGGCTTAGCTTCAAATCCACGCAAAACAAATGGTTTAGCTTCAAATACTTGTGATATACATGATTTTTCTTCAACTGCATGCGAAACAAACGAGTTAGCTTCAAATCCAGGCGAAACAAACGAGTTAGCTTCAAATCAATGCGAAACTCATGATTTAGATTCAAATCAATGCGAAATAGAAGGCTGATTTACGAATCCATGCGAAACAAATGGTTTAGCTTCAAATACTTGTGATATACTAGATTTAGATTCAACAGCATGCGAAACAAACGAGTTAGCTATAAATCCATGCGATAGAAACGAGTTAGCTTCAAATCCATGAGAAACACGTGATTTAGCTTCAAACCAATGCGAAATAGAAGGCTGATTTTCGAAACCACGCAAAACAAATGGTTTAGCTTCAAATACTTGTGATATACATGATTTAGGTTCAACTGCATGCGAAACAAACGTGTTAGCTTTAAGTCCATGCGAAACACATGATTTAGCTTCAAATCCAAGCAAATACATGATTAAGCTTCAAATCAATGCCAAGAAGAAGGCTTAGCTTCAAATCCATGCGAATCAAATGGTTCAGCTTCTAATACTTGTGATATACATGATTTTTCTTCAACTGCATGCGAAACAAACGAGTTAGCTTCAAATCCATGCGAAACTCATGATTTAGATTCAAATCAATGCGAAATAGAAGGCTGATTTTCGAAACCACGCAAAACAAATGGTTTAGCTTCAAATACTTGTGATATAAATGATTTAGGTTCAACTGCATGCGAAACAAACGTGTTAGCTTCAAATCCAGGCGAAACAAACGAGTTAGCTTCAAATCAATGCGAAACTCATGATTTAGATTCAAATCAATGCGAAATAGAAGGCTGATTTACGAATCCATGCGAAACAAATGGTTTAGCTTCAAATACTTGTGATATACATGATTTTGCTTCAACTGCATGCGAAACAAACGAGTTAGCTTCAAATCCATGCGAAACAAACGAGTTAGCTTCAAATCCATGCGAAACTCATGATTTAGCTTCAAATCAATGCGAAATAGAAGGCTGACTTTCGAATCCATGCGAAACAAATGGTTTAGCTTCAAATACTTGTGATATAGATGATTTAGGTTCAACTGCATGCGAAACAAACGTGTTAGCTTTAAGTCCATGCGAAACATGATTTAGCTTCAAATCCAAGCGAAATACATGATTAAGCTTCAAATCAATGCGAAGTAGAACGCTTAGCTTCAAATCCATGCGAGTCAAATGGTTTAGCTTCTAATACTTGTGATATACATGATTTTGCTTCAACTGCATGCGAAACAAACGAGTTAGCTTCAAATCCATGCGAAACAAACGAGTTAGCTTCAAATCCATGAGAAACACATGATTTAGCATCAAATCATTGCGAAATAGAAGGCTGACTTTCGAATCCATGCGAAACAAATGGTTTAGCTTCAAATACTTGTGATATAGATGATTTAGGTTCAACTGCATGCGAAACAAACGTGTTAGCTTTAAGTCCATGCGAAACATGATTTAGCTTCAAATCCAAGCGAAATACATGATTAAGCTTCAAATCAATGCGAAGTAGAAAGCTTAGCTTCAAATCCATGCGAATCAAATGGTTCAGCTTCTAATACTTATGATATACATGATTTTTCTTCAACTGCATGCGAAACAAACGAGATAGCTTCAAATCCATGCGAATCAAATCGTTTAGCTTCTAATACTTGTGATATACATGATTTTGCTTCAACTGCATGCGAAACAAACGAGTTAGCTTCAAATCCATGCGAAACAAACGAGTTAGCTTCAATTCAATGCGAAATAGAAGGCTGATTTTCGAATCCATGCGAAACAAATGGTTTAGCTTCAAATACTTGTGATATACATGATTTAGCTTCAACTGCATGCGAAACAATCGTGTTATCTTTAAATCCATGCAAAACACATGGTTTAGTTCCAAATCAATGCGAAGTAGTAGGTTTAGCTCCAAATCCATGCGAAACAAATGGTTTAGCTTCAAATACTTGTGATATACATGATTTAGCTTCAAATGCAGGCGAGACAAACGAGTTAGCTTTAAGTCCATGCGAAACACATGATTTAGCTACAAATACAAGCGAAATACATGATTAAGCTTCAAATCAATGCGAAGAAAAAGGCTTAGCTTCAAATCCATGCGAATCAAATGGTTCAGCTTCTAATACTTGTGATATACATGATTTTTCTTCAACTGCATGCGAAACAAACGAGATAGCTTCAAATCCATGCGAATCAAATGGTTTAGCTTCTAATACTTGTGATATACGTGATTTTGCTTCAACTGCATGCGAAACAAACGAGTTAGCTTCAAATCCATGCGAAACAAACGAGTTAGCTTCAATTCAATGCGAAATAGAAGGCTGATTTTCGAATCCATGCGAAACAAATGGTTTAGCTTCAAATACTTGTGATATACATGATTTAGCTTCAACTGCATGCGAAACAATCGTGTTATCTTTAAATCCATGCAAAACACATGGTTTAGCTCCAAATCAATGCGAAGTAGTAGGTTTAGCTCCAAATCCATGGGAATCAAATGGTTTAGCTTCAAATACTTGTGATATACATGATTTAGGTTCAACTGCATGCGAAACAAACGTGTTAGCTTTAAGTCCATGCGAAACTCATGATTTAGCTTCAAATCAATGCGAAATAGAAGGCTGACTTTCGAATCCATGCGAAACAAATGGTTTAGCTTCAAATACTTGTGATATAAATGATTTAGGTTCAACTGCATGCGAAACAAACGTGTTAGCTTTAAGTCCATGCGAAACATGATTTAGCTTCAAATCCAAGCGAAATACATGATTAAGCTTCAAATCAATGCGAAGTAGAACGCTTAGCTTCAAATCCATGCGAATCAAATGGTTTAGCTTCTAATACTTGTGATATACATGATTTTGCTTCAACTGCATGCGAAACAAACGAGTTAGCTTCAAATCCATGCGAAACAAACGAGTTAGCTTCAAATCCATGCGAAACTCATGATTTAGCTTCAAATCAATGCGAAATAGAAGGCTGATTTTCGAATCCATTCGAAACAAATGGTTTAGCTTCAAATGCTTGTGATCCTACTTGATTTAGCGTCAACTGCATGCGAAACAATCGTGTTATCTTTAAATCCATGCAAAACACATGATTTAGCTCCAAATCAATGCGAAGTAGTAGGTTTAGCTCCAAATCCATGCGAAACAAATGGTTTAGCTTCAAATATTTGTGATATACATGATTTAGCTTCAAATGCAGGCGAGACAAACGAGTTAGCTTTAAGTCCATGCGAAACACATGATTTAGCTACAAATACAAGCGAAATACATGATTAAGCTTCAAATCAATGCGAAGAAAAAGGCTTAGCTTCAAATCCATGCGAATCAAATGGTTCAGCTTCTAATACTTGTGATATACATGATTTTTCTTCAACTGCATGCGAAACAAACGAGATAGCTTCAAATCCATGCGAATCAAATGGTTTAGCTTCTAATACTTGTGATATACGTGATTTTGCTTCAACTGCATGCGAAACAAACGAGTTAGCTTCAAATCCATGCGAAACAAACGAGTTAGCTTCAATTCAATGCGAAATAGAAGGCTGATTTTCGAATCCATGCGAAACAAATGGTTTAGCTTCAAATACTTGTGATATACATGATTTAGCTTCAACTGCATGCGAAACAATCGTGTTATCTTTAAATCCATGCAAAACACATGGTTTAGCTCCAAATCAATGCGAAGTAGTAGGTTTAGCTCCAAATCCATGGGAATCAAATGGTTTAGCTTCAAATACTTGTGATATACATGATTTAGGTTCAACTGCATGCGAAACAAACGTGTTAGCTTTAAGTCCATGCGAAACTCATGATTTAGCTTCAAATCAATGCGAAATAGAAGGCTGACTTTCGAATCCATGCGAAACAAATGGTTTAGCTTCAAATACTTGTGATATAAATGATTTAGGTTCAACTGCATGCGAAACAAACGTGTTAGCTTTAAGTCCATGCGAAACATGATTTAGCTTCAAATCCAAGCGAAATACATGATTAAGCTTCAAATCAATGCGAAGTAGAACGCTTAGCTTCAAATCCATGCGAATCAAATGGTTTAGCTTCTAATACTTGTGATATACATGATTTTGCTTCAACTGCATGCGAAACAAACGAGTTAGCTTCAAATCCATGCGAAACAAACGAGTTAGCTTCAAATCCATGCGAAACTCATGATTTAGCTTCAAATCAATGCGAAATAGAAGGCTGATTTTCGAATCCATTCGAAACAAATGGTTTAGCTTCAAATGCTTGTGATCCTACTTGATTTAGCGTCAACTGCATGCGAAACAATCGTGTTATCTTTAAATCCATGCAAAACACATGATTTAGCTACAAATCAATGCGAAGTAGTAGGTTTAGCTCCAAATCCATGCGAAACAAATGGTTTAGCTTCAAATATTTGTGATATACATGATTTAGCTTCAAATGCAGGCGAGACAAACGAGTTAGCTTTAAGTCCATGCGAAACACATGATTAAGCTACAAATACAAGCGAAATACATGATTAAGCTTCAAATCAATGCGAAGAAAAAGGCTTAGCTTCAAATCCATGCGAATCAAATGGTTCAGCTTCTAATACTTGTGATATACATGATTTTTCTTCAACTGCATGCGAAACAAACGAGTTAGCTTCAAATCCATGCGAAACTCATGATTTAGATTCAAATCAATGCGAAATAGAAGGCTGATTTTCGAAACCACGCAAAACAAATGGTTTAGCTTCAAATATTTGTGATATACATGATTTAGCTTCAAATGCAGGCGAGACAAACGAGTTAGCTTTAAGTCCATGCGAAACACATGATTTAGCTACAAATACAAGCGAAATACATGATTAAGCTTCAAATCAATGCGAAGAAAAAGGCTTAGCTTCAAATCCACGCAAAACAAATGGTTTAGCTTCAAATACTTGTGATATACATGATTTTTCTTCAACTGCATGCGAAACAAACGAGTTAGCTTCAAATCCAGGCGAAACTCATGATTTAGATTCAAATCAATGCGAAATAGAAGGCTGATTTTCGAAACCACGCAAAACAAATGGTTTAGCTTCAAATATTTGTGATATACATGATTTAGCTTCAAATGCAGGCGAGACAAACGAGTTAGCTTTAAGTCCATGCGAAACACATGATTTAGCTACAAATACAAGCGAAATACATGATTAAGCTTCAAATCAATGCGAAGAAAAAGGCTTAGCTTCAAATCCACGCAAAACAAATGGTTTAGCTTCAAATACTTGTGATATACATGATTTTTCTTCAACTGCATGCGAAACAAACGAGTTAGCTTCAAATCCAGGCGAAACAAACGAGTTAGCTTCAAATCAATGCGAAATAGAAGGCTGATTTACGAATCCATGCGAAACAAATGGTTTAGCTTCAAATACTTGTGATATACTAGATTTAGATTCAACAGCATGCGAAACAAACGAGTTAGCTATAAATCCATGCGATAGAAACGAGTTAGCTTCAAATCCATGAGAAACACGTGATTTAGCTTCAAACCAATGCGAAATAGAAGGCTGATTTTCGAAACCACGCAAAACAAATGGTTTAGCTTCAAATACTTGTGATATACATGATTTAGGTTCAACTGCATGCGAAACAAACGTGTTAGCTTTAAGTCCATGCGAAACACATGATTTAGCTTCAAATCCAAGCAAATACATGATTAAGCTTCAAATCAATGCCAAGAAGAAGGCTTAGCTTCAAATCCATGCGAATCAAATGGTTCAGCTTCTAATACTTGTGATATACATGATTTTTCTTCAACTGCATGCGAAACAAACGAGTTAGCTTCAAATCCATGCGAAACTCATGATTTAGATTCAAATCAATGCGAAATAGAAGGCTGATTTTCGAAACCACGCAAAACAAATGGTTTAGCTTCAAATACTTGTGATATAAATGATTTAGGTTCAACTGCATGCGAAACAAACGTGTTAGCTTTAAGTCCATGCGAAACACATGATTTAGCTTCAAATCCAAGCAAATACATGATTAAGCTTCAAATCAATGCGAAGTAGAACGCTTAGCTTCAAATCCATGCGAATCAAATGGTTTAGCTTCTAATACTTGTGATATACATGATTTTGCTTCAACTGCATGCGAAACAAACGAGTTAGCTTCAAATCCATGCGAAACAAACGAGTTAGCTTCAAATCCATGCGAAACTCATGATTTAGCTTCAAATCAATGCGAAATAGAAGGCTGACTTTCGAATCCATGCGAAACAAATGGTTTAGCTTCAAATACTTGTGATATAGATGATTTAGGTTCAACTGCATGCGAAACAAACGTGTTAGCTTTAAGTCCATGCGAAACATGATTTAGCTTCAAATCCAAGCGAAATACATGATTAAGCTTCAAATCAATGCGAAGTAGAACGCTTAGCTTCAAATCCATGCGAGTCAAATGGTTTAGCTTCTAATACTTGTGATATACATGATTTTGCTTCAACTGCATGCGAAACAAACGAGTTAGCTTCAAATCCATGCGAAACAAACGAGTTAGCTTCAAATCCATGAGAAACACATGATTTAGCATCAAATCATTGCGAAATAGAAGGCTGACTTTCGAATCCATGCGAAACAAATGGTTTAGCTTCAAATACTTGTGATATAGATGATTTAGGTTCAACTGCATGCGAAACAAACGTGTTAGCTTTAAGTCCATGCGAAACATGATTTAGCTTCAAATCCAAGCGAAATACATGATTAAGCTTCAAATCAATGCGAAGTAGAACGCTTAGCTTCAAATCCATGCGAATCAAATGGTTCAGCTTCTAATACTTATGATATACATGATTTTTCTTCAACTGCATGCGAAACAAACGAGATAGCTTCAAATCCATGCGAATCAAATGGTTTAGCTTCTAATACTTGTGATATACATGATTTTGCTTCAACTGCATGCGAAACAAACGAGTTAGCTTCAAATCCATGCGAAACAAACGAGTTAGCTTCAATTCAATGCGAAATAGAAGGCTGATTTTCGAATCCATGCGAAACAAATGGTTTAGCTTCAAATACTTGTGATATACATGATTTAGCTTCAACTGCATGCGAAACAAACGAGTTAGCTTCAAATCCATGCGAAACAAACGAGTTAGCTTCAAATCCATGAGAAACACATGATTTAGCATCAAATCATTGCGAAATAGAAGACTGATTTTCGAATCCATGCGAAACAAATGGTTTAGCTTCAAATACTTGTGATATACTAGATTTAGCTTCAAGAGCATGCGAAACAAACGAGTTAGCTATAAATCCATGCGATAGAAACGAGTTAGCTTCAAATCCATGAGAAACACATGATTTAGCATCAAATCATTGCGAAATAGAAGACTGATTTTCGAATCCATGCGAAATAAATGGTTTAGCTTCAAATACTTGTGATATACTAGATTTAGCTTCAAGAGCATGCGAAACAAACGAGTTAGTTATAAATCCATGCGATACAAACGAGTTAGCTTCAAATCCATGAGAAACACATGATTTAGCATCAAATCATTGCGAAATAGAAGACTGATTTTCGAATCCATGCGAAACAAATGGTTTAGCTTCAAATACTTGTGATATACATGATTTAGGATCAACTGCATGCGAAACAAACGTGTTAGCTTTAAGTCCATGCGAACCACATGATTTAGCTTCAAATCCATGCGAAACTCATGATTTAGATTCAAATCAATGCGAAATAGAAGGCTGATTTTCGAAACCACGCAAAACAAATGGTTTAGCTTCAAATACTTGTGATATACATGATTTTGCTTCAACTGCATGCGAAACAAACGAGTTAGCTTCAAATCCATGCGAAACAAACGAGTTAGCTTCAAATCCATGCGAAACTAATGATTTAGCTTCAAATCAATGCGAAATAGAAGGCTCATTTTCGAATCCATGCGAAACAAATGGTTTAGCTTCAAATACTTGTGATATACATGATTTAGCTTCATCTGCATGCGAAGCAAACGTGTTAGCTTTAAATCCATGCGAAACACATGATTTAGCTCCAAATCAATGCGAAGTAGAAGGCTTAGCTCCAAATCCGTGAGAATCAAATGGTTTAGCTTCAAATACTTGTGATATACATGATTTAGCTTCAACTGCATGCGAAACTAACGAGTTAACTTCAAATCCAAGCGAAACAGTTGATTTAGCTTCAAATCAATGCGAAGTGGAAGGCTGATCTTCGAATCCATGCGAAACAAATGGTTTAGCTTCAAATACTTGTGATATACATGATTTAGCTTCAACTGCATGCGAAACAATCGTGTTATCTTTAAATCCATGCAAAACACATGTTTAGCTCCAAATCAATGCGAAGTAGTAGGTTTAGCTCCAAATCCATGGGAATCAAATGGTTTAGCTTCAAATACTTGTGATATGCATGATTTAGGTTCAACTGCATGCGAAACAAACGTGTTAGCTTTAAGTCCATGCGAAACTCATGATTTAGCTTCAAATCAATGCGAAATAGAAGGCTGACTTTCGAATCCATGCGAAACAAATGGTTTAGCTTCAAATACTTGTGATATACATGATTTAGGTTCAACTGCATGCGAAACAAACGTGTTAGCTTTAAGTCCATGCGAAACACATGATTTAGCTTCAAATCCAAGCAAATACATGACTAAGCTTCAAATCAATGCGAATAAGAAGGCTTAGCTTCAAATCCATGCGAATCAAATGGTTCAGCTTCTAATACTTGTGATATACATGATTTTTCTTCAACTGCATGCGAAACAAACGAGTTAGCTTCAAATCCATGCGAAACTCATGATTTAGATTCAAATCAATGCGAAATAGAAGGCTGATTTTCGAAACCACGCAAAACAAATGGTTTAGCTTCAAATACTTGTGATATCCATGATTTAGGTTCAACTGCATGCGAAACAAACGTGTTAGCTTTAAGTCCATGCGAAACACATGATTTAGCTTCAAATCCAAGCGAAATGCATGATTAAGCTTCAAATCAATGCGAAGTAGAAGGCTTAGCTTCAAATCCATGCGAATCAATTGGTTCAGCTTCTAATACTTGTGATATACATGATTTTTCTTCAACTGCATGCGAAACAAACGAGATAGCTTCAAATCCATGCGAATCAAATCGTTTAGCTTCTAATACTTGTGATATACATGATTTTGCTTCAACTGCATGCGAAACAAACGAGTTAGCTTCAAATCCATGCGAAACAAACGAGTTAGCTTCAATTCAATGCGAAATAGAAGGCTGATTTTCGAATCCATGCGAAACAAATGGTTTAGCTTCAAATACTTGTGATATACATGATTTAGCTTCAACTGCATGCGAAACAATCGTGTTATCTTTAAATCCATGCAAAACACATGGTTTAGCTCCAAATCAATGCGAAGTAGTAGGTTTAGCTCCAAATCCATGCGAAACAAATGGTTTAGCTTCAAATACTTGTGATATACATGATTTAGCTTCAAATGCAGGCGAGACAAACGAGTTAGCTTTAAGTCCATGCGAAACACATGATTTAGCTACAAATACAAGCGAAATACATGATTAAGCTTCAAATCAATGCGAAGAAAAAGGCTTAGCTTCAAATCCATGCGAATCAAATGGTTCAGCTTCTAATACTTGTGATATACATGATTTTTCTTCAACTGCATGCGAAACAAACGAGATAGCTTCAAATCCATGCGAATCAATGGTTTAGCTTCTAATACTTGTGATATACGTGATTTTGCTTCAACTGCATGCGAAACAAACGAGTTAGCTTCAAATCCATGCGAAACAAACGAGTTAGCTTCAATTCAATGCGAAATAGAAGGCTGATTTTCGAATCATGCGAAACAAATGGTTTAGCTTCAAATACTTGTGATATACATGATTTAGCTTCAACTGCATGCGAAACAATCGTGTTATCTTTAAATCCATGCAAAACACATGGTTTAGCTCCAAATCAATGCGAAGTAGTAGGTTTAGCTCCAAATCCATGGGAATCAAATGGTTTAGCTTCAAATACTTGTGATATACATGATTTAGGTTCAACTGCATGCGAAACAAACGTGTTAGCTTTAAGTCCATGCGAAACTCATGATTTAGCTTCAAATCAATGCGAAATAGAAGGCTGACTTTCGAATCCATGCGAAACAAATGGTTTAGCTTCAAATACTTGTGATATAAATGATTTAGGTTCAACTGCATGCGAAACAAACGTGTTAGCTTTAAGTCCATGCGAAACATGATTTAGCTTCAAATCCAAGCGAAATACATGATTAAGCTTCAAATCAATGCGAAGTAGAACGCTTAGCTTCAAATCCATGCGAATCAAATGGTTTAGCTTCTAATACTTGTGATATACATGATTTTGCTTCAACTGCATGCGAAACAAACGAGTTAGCTTCAAATCCATGCGAAACAAACGAGTTAGCTTCAAATCCATGCGAAACTCATGATTTAGCTTCAAATCAATGCGAAATAGAAGGCTGATTTTCGAATCCATTCGAAACAAATGGTTTAGCTTCAAATGCTTGTGATCCTACTTGATTTAGCGTCAACTGCATGCGAAACAATCGTGTTATCTTTAAATCCATGCAAAACACATGATTTAGCTCCAAATCAATGCGAAGTAGTAGGTTTAGCTCCAAATCCATGCGAAACAAATGGTTTAGCTTCAAATATTTGTGATATACATGATTTAGCTTCAAATGCAGGCGAGACAAACGAGTTAGCTTTAAGTCCATGCGAAACACATGATTTAGCTACAAATACAAGCGAAATACATGATTAAGCTTCAAATCAATGCGAAGAAAAAGGCTTAGCTTCAAATCCATGCGAATCAAATGGTTCAGCTTCTAATACTTGTGATATACATGATTTTTCTTCAACTGCATGCGAAACAAACGAGATAGCTTCAAATCCATGCGAATCAAATGGTTTAGCTTCTAATACTTGTGATATACGTGATTTTGCTTCAACTGCATGCGAAACAAACGAGTTAGCTTCAAATCCATGCGAAACAAACGAGTTAGCTTCAATTCAATGCGAAATAGAAGGCTGATTTTCGAATCCATGCGAAACAAATGGTTTAGCTTCAAATACTTGTGATATACATGATTTAGCTTCAACTGCATGCGAAACAATCGTGTTATCTTTAAATCCATGCAAAACACATGGTTTAGCTCCAAATCAATGCGAAGTAGTAGGTTTAGCTCCAAATCCATGGGAATCAAATGGTTTAGCTTCAAATACTTGTGATATACATGATTTAGGTTCAACTGCATGCGAAACAAACGTGTTAGCTTTAAGTCCATGCGAAACTCATGATTTAGCTTCAAATCAATGCGAAATAGAAGGCTGACTTTCGAATCCATGCGAAACAAATGGTTTAGCTTCAAATACTTGTGATATAAATGATTTAGGTTCAACTGCATGCGAAACAAACGTGTTAGCTTTAAGTCCATGCGAAACATGATTTAGCTTCAAATCCAAGCGAAATACATGATTAAGCTTCAAATCAATGCGAAGTAGAACGCTTAGCTTCAAATCCATGCGAATCAAATGGTTTAGCTTCTAATACTTGTGATATACATGATTTTGCTTCAACTGCATGCGAAACAAACGAGTTAGCTTCAAATCCATGCGAAACAAACGAGTTAGCTTCAAATCCATGCGAAACTCATGATTTAGCTTCAAATCAATGCGAAATAGAAGGCTGATTTTCGAATCCATTCGAAACAAATGGTTTAGCTTCAAATGCTTGTGATCCTACTTGATTTAGCGTCAACTGCATGCGAAACAATCGTGTTATCTTTAAATCCATG